>NC_079198.1:136898761-137198761 GCF_029499605.1 Hyla sarda | reverse complement strand
CAATCTAAACCTCTGGTTGTCTTGTAATTGTGGAGGGAATTTTGCCCCTAGAAGAGGTCCCTTCCCCCCTTAGTAGGTTATGGAATTAATGGGATAGCACTAGGACCCCTTGGTTCTAAGACAAAGGAGATGCAGCACTTATATACGGCGCAGCGCCCTCTTTGGATTTTTTTATTTATTTCCTTTATTTTTTTTTTCACGACCCAGTTCTCTGCACAGCACCTATTCGGGAGTGGCAAATAAAGCAAAACAATACAAAGTGAACCCTCTGCAGAAGAGGATGACCCTGCTCCATAATACTCCTAGAAATATAAAGGGGTTCCACCGTGAGCGGGGGTCTTCGTCCCTTCCTGACCGCATCCTGAGACTGGGAAACAAGTAAAGCGAAGGGGAGAGAGCAAGACGCCAGCACTTCTTTGTGTTCAGTTCAGCAGAGATGGGGAGGGGTAGTAATCCTCACCCCTGCAGTGTGTGGGAAGCCCAGATAGCATTGCAGATCAACAACTGCTGGGTAGTAGCTGTATGCATCTGCAAATGTGCTGCAAGGTTGCAATTGCAAATAAACAATACAATAGGGAGGGGGGGGGGTACATTTTCTCATTGACTTTGAATGGGGATAGGGCAGTGTTTCCCAACCGGGGTGCCTCCGGCTGTCAGGGCATGCTGAGAGTTGTAGTTTTGCAACAGCTGGAGGCACCCTGCTTGGGAAACACTGGGATACAGAGAGGGGGTGCAGGGTTGTTTGTGGTGTCTATAATCCAGGCAGGTTGATATTTCATCAGGGCTCTCAGTACAGATCCTAGAGGTCCTGGAATTGTCAAAGAGGGGTCTGTGGGGAGGGGTGCTCTGCTGTCTGTGAGGAGGGGGGCTCTGCTGTCTGTGGGGAGGGGTGCTCTGCTGTCTGTGAGGAGGGGGGCTCTGCTGTCTGTGAGGGGGGCTCTGCTGTCTGTGAGGAGGGGGGCTCTGCTGTCTGTGAGGGGGGCTCTGCTGTCTGTGAGGAGGGGTGCTCTGCTGTCTGTGAGGAGGGGGGCTCTGCTGTCTGTGAGTAGGGGGGCTCTGCTGTCTGTGAGTTGGGGGGGGTCTCCTGTCTGTGAGGAGGGGGGCTCTGCTGTCTGTGAGTTGGGGGGCTCTGCTGTTTGTGAGTTGGGGGGCTCTGCTGTCTGTGAGTTGGGGAGTCTCCTGTCTGTGAGTAGGGGGGTCTCCTGTCTGTGAGGAGGGGGCTCTGCTGTCTGTGAGGGGGGCTCTGCTGTCTGTGAGGAGGGGGCTCTGCTGTCTGTGAGGAGGGGGGCTCTGCTGTCTGTGAGTTGGGGGTCTCCTGTCTGTGAGGAGGGGGGCTCTGCTGTCTGTGAGTTGGGGGGCTCTGCTGTCTGTGAGTTGGGGGGCTCTGCTGTCTGAGTTGGGGGCTCTGCTGTCTGTAAGTTGGGGGGCTCTGCTTTCTGTGAGGAGGGGGTCTCTGCTGTCTGTGAGTAGGGGGCTCTGCTGTCTGTGAGTTGGGGGGTCTCCTGTCTGTGAGTTGGGGGGCTCTGCTGTCTGTGAGTTTGGGGGTCTCCTGTCTGTGAGTTGGGGGGCTCTGCTGTCTGTGAGGAGGGGGCTCTGCTGTCTGTGAGTTGGGGGGCTCTGCTGTCTGTGAGTTGGGGGGTCTCCTTGTCTGTGAGTTGGGGGGCTCTGCTGTCTGTGAGGAGGGGGCTCTGCTGTCTGTGAGGAGGGGGCTCTGCTGTCTGTGAGTTGGGGGGTCTCCTGTCTGTGAGGAGGGGGGCTCTGCTGTCTGTGAGTTGGGGGGTCTCCTGTCTGTGAGGAGGGGGGCTCTGCTGTCTGTGAGGAGGGGGCTCTGCTGTCTGTGAGTAGGGGGGCTCTGCTGTCTGTGAGTTGGGGGGTCTCCTGTCTGTGAGTTGGGGGGCTCTGCTGTCTGTGAGTTGGGGGGGGGGTCTCCTGTCTGTGAGTAGGGGGCTCTGCTGTCTGTGAGTTGGGGGGGTCTCCTGTCTGTGAGTTGGGGGGGTCTCCTGTCTGTGAGTAGGGGGCTCTGCTGTCTGTGAGTTGGGGGCTCTGTTGTCTGTGAGTTGGGGGGCTCTCCTGTCTGTGAGTAGGGGGATCTCCTGTCTGTGAGTTGGGGGGCTCTGCTTTCTGTGAGTTGGGGGGGTCTCCTGTTTGTGAGTAGGGGGGCTCTGCTGTCTGTGAGGAGGGGGCTCTGCTGTCTGTGAGTTGGGGGGCTCTGCTGTCTGTGAGTTGGGGGGGGTCTCCTGTCTGTGAGTAGGGGGCTCTGCTGTCTGTGAGTTGGGGGGGTCTCCTGTCTGTGAGTAGGGGGCTCTGCTGTCTGTGAGGATGGGGGCTCTGCTGTCTGTGAGTTGGGGGGCTCTGCTGTCTGTGAGTTGGGGGGGTCTCCTGTCTGTGAGTAGGGGGGCTCTGCTGTCTGTGAGTAGGGGGCCTCTGCTGTCTGTGAGAAGGGGGCTCTGCTGTCTGTGAGTAGGGGGCTCTGCTGCCTGTGAGTTGGGGGGCTCTGTTGTCTGTGAGTAGGGGGTCTCCTGTCTGTGAGTTGGGGGGTCTCCTGTCTGTGAGCAGGGGGTCTCCTGTCTGTGAGGAGGGGGGCTCTGCTGTCTGTGAGGAGGGGGGCTCTGCTGTCTGTGAGTAGGGGGCTCTGCTGTCTGTGAGTAGGGGGTCTCCTGTCTGTAAGTTGGGGGGTCTCCTGTCTGTGAGTAGGGGGTCTCCTGTCTGTGAGGAGGGGGGCTCTGCTGTCTGTGAGTTGGGGGGTCTCCTGTCTGTGAGTAGGGGGTCTCCTGTCTGTGAGTTGGGGGGTCTCCTGTCTGTGAGTTGGGGGGCTCTCCTGTCTGTGAGTAGGGGGGCTCTGCTGTCTGTGAGGAGGGGGCTCTGTTGTCTGTGAGTTGGGGGGCTCTGCTGTCTGTGAGTTGGGGGGGTCTCCTGTCTGTGAGTAGGGGGCTCTGCTGTCTGTGAGGAGGGGGCTCTGCTGTCTGTGAGTTGGGGGGCTCTGCTGTCTATGAGTTGGGGGGTCTCCTGTCTGTGAGTAGGGGGGCTCTGCTGTCTGTGAGTAGGGGGGCTCTGCTGTCTGTGAGGAGGGGGCTCTGCTGTCTGTGAGTAGGGGGCTCTGCTGTCTGTGAGTTGGGGGGCTCTGTTGTCTGTGAGTAGGGGGTCTGCTGTCTGTGAGTTGGGGGGCTCTGTTGTCTGTGAGTAGGGGGTCTGCTGTCTGTGAGTAGGGGGCTCTGCTGTCTGTGAGTTGGGGGGCTCTGTTGTCTGTGAGTAGGGGGTCTGCTGTCTGTGAGTAGGGGGTCTGCTGTCTGTGAGTAGGGGGTCTCCTGTCTGTGAGTTGGGGGGTCTCCTGTCTGTGAGTTGGGGGGGTCTCCTGTCTGTGAGTTGGGGGGTCTCCTGTCTGTGAGTAGGGGGTCTCCTGTCTGTGAGTTGGGGGCTCTCCTGTCTGTGAGTAGGGGGTCTCCTATCTGTGAGGAGGGGGCTCTACTGTGACACCCCCTTCCCTCTCCCCCTCTTGCTGCAGTTCCCATCAGACCCTTAGAGCCTATTTTCAGTCCCTGCCTGTTCTGGTGCTTACAGCTCAGCTGCCTTGATTTGTCATAATGCAGAGAGGAGAGAATAGAGGAGCTTGTTCTGCAGCATTGCAGGTACGGAGGCACCAAAAGGACAAAAGAAGCTGCTTTCTCCAGCAATCCAAGGGGAGGCAGAGGGAGGCAGAGGAGGCAGAGGGGGGCAGAGGAGGCAGAGGAGGCAGAGGAAGGCAGAGGAAGCTCCTCCTCACAGAGGCTACAGACACTTGTCATCTGAGGGCAAACAAAGCAGAGTCGTCCAGCACCACATCCCGCGGACAGCTCCGGAGACCGGCATTCATGGAAAGTCAACCCTTGGAGTCCTGAGAGGCAACCAAGGGGCAAAGCTTAGAGGGAGGGAGAGGTTCTGCTGAGGGGTCACCCCCCCCCCTATAACACCCCACACAGAGCTGGAGCTCAACTCCAAACTGTGGCCAACTATTCAGCAGCCGACAAGCAGAGCTCTGTTTACCTTCACACGTGGCTTTTGCCTTTTAAAATCTTTTTATTTTTATTTTATTTTTTTTACTCCAGAAGTTTAGAGGAACAGGGGGGATAAAAGAGAGACCCCCCCCCCCCCCCCCCCCTCCTAAAACTTATTATGACCGGGCTTGGCCAGGAATGAGCTTTCTAACTGTGGACTTGTTCTAAGCTGGAAAGTCAATGGAGAGTGAACTGGAAGGTAGAGGACATTTCTTCTGGATTGGGGGGGTTGTTTGTGTCGTCTTTGTGTTGTGTTTTCCTGTGTGTGTGTTTATTGCACCAATATTTACTATAAATATTTACTATAAATAGTTCCCCTGTTTATAAGCTTTTTGGCCCTGACCAGTGGAGTTGGGACTTTTCTCACAGTCGGTTCCATTCTCTTTGTGATACATTGTAGCTACTTGGAGAAGAAAGAGGGGGGGGGGGGGCAGGAGCTTGTCCAATGCAGTTCAGTTAAAACTCTTGAGCTCCTTTCATTATGACCCTTCAAGGTAAATTTGGAGTTGGTGCCTATCTGTGAAAGGTTGTGCCTCATAGTCATTGCTACCTTCTCTTTGTCTTGGGGGATACATTGTTGCTACTTGGAGAGAAGGGGGGGGGGGGGATTGAAGGTAAGGAGCTTTTCCAATGCAGTTCTTTTAAAACTCTCAAGCTCCTTAAATTAGGTAGATTTGGAGTCGGTCCCTATCTGTGAAAAGTTGACTTTGCCTCTTAGTCCTTGTTACATTCTCTTTGTCTTAATAGATACATTGTAGCTTCTTGGAGAAGGGGGGGGGGGGGGGGTAAGGGGCTCTTCCAATGCAATTCTGTTAAAACTCCTAGGACTCAAGGTAAATTTGGAGTCGGGTCCCTGTTGTTGACTTTGCCTCCTAGTTGTGGTTACATTCTCTTTGTCTTAGGGGACACATTGGAGAAGAAGGGAGTTGGGGGGGGGGGTAAGGAGCTCCTCCAATGCTGCTCTGTTAAAACTCAATCTCTGGGCACTTTAAGATTTGGCATTTGGCGCAGGTGACTGATGCCCCTTAATATAGACCGCTGTTACCATGCAGGATGCTCCAAACTTTCCAAGATGGAGTTAAACGTTAGAGCCGGGAAAGTGCGAAAGTCGACCTGATGGGCACGTCTTTTGTTCCCGTCCACCGCAGCCGAGGGGGGTGTAACTGAGACCCTCCAGTAAACAAACCATTTTGCAGATAAACGTTAAGAATCGAGACGTCGCCTGTACATGAAGAACCGTCAGTCAAGCTCTTATAGATTACCTATTGGAAAGCACTAAATAATTCAGCGTACAAATTGGCGTGAAACAGGGGGTGGTAGCCCTGTGTGGAGTTTAATACACTGGACACTCAGCGCCCCTGGGGACAGTCACTCCAGCCTGAGGACCCGCTGGGCTGCAGATCATTTGGGAATGTTACCCCCGGTCAGTCCTCGGGATAGTTTGTGACTATAGTAGAAGAAGGTGTTTTCCTACCGGGGTGTCTCCAGCTGTTGCAGAACTCCCAGCATGCCCAGACAGCCGTTGTTGTAGTTTTTGCAACAGCTGGAGGCACCCCGGTTGGGAAAGACTGGTTTAGTAACAGTAACTCCAGTAACAATAACTTTCTTAGGTTGTTCCTGCACTGAAGTCGAGTTTTCATGCAGGATGTTTTCAGAAGTCACATTCCGAAATGTCGCGAATGACAAAAAAGGACAAAAAAGTCAGGTCTGCGCCGAGCAGGAAACCGTAAATCTCTCCGCAGCCATCAATTCCAGCTAAATCCTGGTCTGTCCTGTGTTTATATATATATATATATATATATATATATATATATATATATAGCAGAGTTTTCCTACCAGGGTGCCTCCAGCTGTTATAAAACTAAAACTCCCAGCATGCCCGGACAGCTTTTGGCTGGTTTGCAACAGCTGGAGGCACCATGGTAGTGAAAGTCTGATATAGAGAGGGATAAATAGCTGAGTTGGGTTTGACAGATACAGTATAACTGAGTTTGTCACTTGGTGTAAGTCGCTTCCATAGCATCATCTTATAGTGTGTGGTTTTCTGTAATACTGTAGGTCAACCTGCTGCAGTGTTTTCAAACCAGGGTGCCTCCAGCTGTTGCAAAACTACAACTCCCAGCATGTCAGGGCAGCCAAAGGCATGCAGGGAGTTGGTATCTTGCAACAGCTGGAGGCACCCTGCTTGGGAAACACTGACCTACTGCATTATCTTAATCATCAAGTTGATGCAGCCCGTAAAAGAATGAAATGACATATTCAGCTCTGCTACATCTAACATTGCCTTTCTGCAATAATGGTTATGCTGCACGAAACATTAGGTGGCTACCGCTTTAAGCTCGGGAAGCGTCGCTCTGCAGTGATGGTCGACTCTGTATTTAGGAAAATATTAGGGATCCAGAATGCTGCATTATCTCAGGAGCTTGGTCATTGTAAGCGCCGGGATGTCACACTAGATAGATAGATATGAGATAGATAGATAGATAGATAGATATGAGATAGAAAGATAGATAGATAGATAGATATGAGATAGATAGATATGAGATAGATAGATAGATAGATAGATAGATAGATATTAGATAGATAGATAGATAGATATGAGATAGATATGAGATAGATAGATATGAGATAGATAGATAGATAGATATGAGATAGATAGATATGAGATAGATAGATAGATATGAGATAGATAGATAGATAGATAGATATGAGATAGATAGATAGATAGATAGATAGATAGATATGAGATAGATATGAGATAGATAGATAGATAGATATGAGATAGATAGATAGATAGATAGATATGAGATCGATAGATATGAGATAGATATGAGATAGATAGATAGATAGATAGATATGAGATAGATAGATATGAGATATATAGATAGATATGAGATTGATAGATAGATATGAGATAGATAGATATGAGATAGATATGAGATAGATAGATAGATAGATAGATAGATAGATATGAGATAGATAGATAGATATGAGATAGATAGATATGAGATATATAGATAGATATGAGATAGATAGATAGATATGAGATAGATATGAGATAGATAGATAGATATGAGATAGATATGAGATAGATATGAGATAGATATGAGATATATAGATAGATAGATATGAGATAGATAGGAGATAGATAGATATGAGATAGATAGATAGATAGATAGATATGAGATATATAGATAGATAGATATGAGATAGATATGAGATAGATATGAGATAGATATGAGATATATAGATAGATAGATATGAGATAGATAGATATGAGATAGATAGGAGATAGATAGGAGATAGATAGATAGATAGATAGATATGAGATAGATAGATAGATAGATAGATAGATAGATAGATATGGGAAAGATAGATATATGTGTGTGTGTGTCTGTGTATATATATGTAATGTGTTTGTGTTATTGTCTGTATGAATACTGCATATCTGGATCTAGGGATGTATGTTTGTGTACATATGTGTGTATAAATGTGTCTATGTGTGTGTCTTTGTATATGTATGTGTGTGTCTTTGTATATGTATGTGTGTGTATATGTATGTGTGTGTATATGTATGTGTGTGTCTTTGTATATGTATGTGTGTGTCTTTGTATATGTATGTGTGTGTATGTATGTGTGTATTCAGTGTGTGTGTATATGTATGTGTGTATTCAGTGTGTGTGTATATGTATGTGTGTATTCAGTGTGTGTGTATATGTATGTGTGTGTCTGTGTATATGTATGTGTGTGTGTGTGTCTTTGTATATGTATGTGTGTGTATTCAGTGTGTATATGTATATGTATGTGTGTGTATATGTATGTGTGTGTCTTTGTATATGTATGTGTGTGTATTCAGTGTGTATATGTATATGTATGTGTGTGTATATGTATGTGTGTGTCTGTGTATATGTATGTGTGTGTCTTTGTATATGTATGTGTGTGTATTCAGTGTGTATATGTATATGTATGTGTGTGTATATGTATGTGTGTGTCTTTGTATATGTATGTGTGTGTCTGTGTATATGTATGTGTGTGTCTTTGTATATGTATGTGTGTGTCTTTGTATATGTATGTGTGTGTATTCAGTGTGTGTGTATCTGTGCACTGTACCCCCTGACGTTCATTGGTTTGCCTGGATTTGTGAATGGATGTGCAGAGGACATGCGCTCTCCAGAATCGTGTTGCAGTCATTGAATTTTTTCTTGAATGGAAAGGATCTCACGTAGAGCACAAAGCGGAATAGAGAGCGGGCGTCTGTGCGGTAAACAACACACACTACACTAAATATACACAAACACACACTCTGTACACACAATATACACATCATACACACACTGTATACACAATATACACCAACACACATGATGTACACACAATATACACAACATACACACACTGTATACACAATATACACCAACACACACTCCGTACACACAATATACACATCATACACACACTGTATACACAATATACACCAACACACATGATGTACACACAATATACACCAACAGACACTCTGTACACCCAATAAACACAACATACACACACTGTATACACAATATACACCAACACACTCCGTACACACGATATACACAACATACACACACTGTATACACAATATACACCAACACACTCCGTACACACACAATATACACACACTGTATACACAATATACACCAATACACACTCCGTACACACAATATACACAACATGCACACACTGTATACACAATATACACCAACACACACTCTGTACACACAATATACACAACATACACACACAGTATACACAATTTACACCAACACACTCCGTACACACAATATACACAACATACACACACTGTATACACAATATACACCAACACACACTCTGTACACACAATATACACAACATGCACACACTGTATACACCAACACACACTCCGTACACACAATATACACAACATGCAAACACTGTATACACAATATACACCAACACACACTCTGTACACACAATATACACAACATACACACACTGTATACACAATATACACCAACACACTCCGTACACACACTATACACAACATACACACACTGTATACACAATATACACCAACACACACTCCGTACATACAATATACACAGCATACACACTCTGTACACACAATATACACCAACACACACTCTGTACACACAATATACACAACATACACACACAGTATACACAATATACACCAACACACTCGTACACACAATATACACAACATACACACACTGTATACACAATATACACCAACACACACTCTGTACACACAATATACACAACATGCACACACTGTATACACGATATACACCAACACACACTCCGTACACACAATATACACAACATACACACACAGTATACACAATTTACACCAACACACTCCGTACACACAATATACACAACATACACACACTGTATACACAATATACACCAACACACACTCTGTACACACAATATACACAACATGCACACACTGTATACATGATATACACCAACACACACTCCGTACACACAATATACACAACATGCCAACACTGTATACACAATATACACCAACACACACTCTGTACACACAATATACACAACATACACACACTGTATACACAATATACACCAACACACTCCGTACACACAATATACACAACATACACACACTGTATACACGATATACACCAACACACACTCTGTACACACAATATACACAACATACACACTCTGTACACACAATATACACCAACACACACTCCGTACACACAATATACACAACATACACACACTGTATACACAATATACACCAACACACACTCCGTACACATAATATACACAACATACACACTCTGTACACACAATATACACCAACACACACTCTGTACATACAATATACACAACATACACACTCTGTACACACAATATACACCAACACACACTCAGTACACACAATATACACAACATACACACACTGTATACACAATATACACCAACACACTCCGTACACACACTATACACAACATACACACACTGTATACACAATATACACCAACACACACTCCGTACACACAATATACACAACATGCAAACACTGTATACACAATATACACCAACACACACTCTGTACATACAATATACACAACATACACACTCTGTACACACAATATACACCAACACACACTCAGTACACACAATATACACAACATACACACACTGTATACACAATATACACCAACACACACTCCGTACACACAATATACACAACATACACACACTGTATACACAATATACACCAACACACACTCTGTACACACAATATACACAACATACACACTCTGTAAACACAATGTACACCAACACACACTCTGTACACACAATATACACAACATACACACACTGTATACACAATATACACCAACACACACTCTGTACACACAATATAACAACATACACACACTGTATACACAATATACACCAACACACACTCTGTACACACAATATACACAACATACACACACAGTATACACAATATACACCAACACACTCCGTACACACAATATACACAACATACACACACTGTATACACAATATACACCAACACACACTCCGTACACACAATATACACAACATGCACACACTGTATACACAATATACACCAACACACACTCTGTACACACAATATAACAACATACACACACTGTATACACAATATACACCAACACACATGATGTACACACAATATACACAACATACACACACTGTATACACAATATACACCAACACACACTCCGTACACACAATATACACATCATACACACACTGTATACACAATATACACCAACACACATGATGTACATACAATATACACCAACAGACACTCTGTACACCCAATAAACACAACATACACACACTGTATACACAATATACACCAACACACTCCGTACACACAATATACACAACATACACACACTGTATACACAATATACACCAACACACTCCGTACACACACAATATACACAATATACACACACTGTATACACAATATACACCAATACACACTCCGTACACACAATATACACAACATGCACACACTGTATACACAATATACACCAACACACACTCTGTACACACAATATACACAACATACACACACAGTATACACAATTTACACCAACACACTCCGTACACACAATATACACAACATACACACACTGTATACACAATATACACCAACACACACTCTGTACACACAATATACACAACATGCACACACTGTATACATGATATACACCAACACACACTCCGTACACACAATATACACAACATGCCAACACTGTATACACAATATACACCAACACACACTCTGTACACACAATATACACAACATACACACACTGTATACACAATATACACCAACACACTCCGTACACACAATATACACAACATACACACACTGTATACACGATATACACCAACACACACTCTGTACACACAATATACACAACATACACACTCTGTACACACAATATACACCAACACACACTCCGTACACACAATATACACAACATACACACACTGTATACACAATATACACCAACACACACTCCGTACACATAATATACACAACATACACACTCTGTACACACAATATACACCAACACACACTCTGTACATACAATATACACAACATACACACTCTGTACACACAATATACACCAACACACACTCAGTACACACAATATACACAACATACACACACTGTATACACAATATACACCAACACACTCCGTACACACACTATACACAACATACACACACTGTATACACAATATACACCAACACACACTCCGTACACACAATATACACAACATGCAAACACTGTATACACAATATACACCAACACACACTCTGTACATACAATATACACAACATACACACTCTGTACACACAATATACACCAACACACACTCAGTACACACAATATACACAACATACACACACTGTATACACAATATACACCAACACACACTCCGTACACACAATATACACAACATACACACACTGTATACACAATATACACCAACACACACTCTGTACACACAATATAACAACATACACACACTGTATACACAATATACACCAACACACACTCTGTACACACAATATACACAACATACACACACTGTATACACAATATACACCAACACACTCCGTACACACAATATACACAACATACACACACTGTATACACAATATACACCAACACACACTCTGTACACACAATATACACAACATACACACACTGTATACACAATATACACCAACACACACTCCGTACACACAATATACACAACATACACAGGGGAGATTTATCAAAACCTGCCCAGAGGTAAAGTTGCTGAGTTGCCCATAGCAACCAATCAGATCGCTTCTTTTTTTTTCACTGGCCTTTTCAAAAATGAAAGAAGCGATCTGATTGGTTGCTATGGGCAACTCAGCAACTTTACCTCTGGGCAGGTTTTGATAAATCTCCCCCACTGTAAACAAAAAATACACAAACACACGCTGTACACACAATATACACAAACACACACTGTACACACAATATACACAAACACACACTGTACACACAATGGCCCAGATTTATCAAACTGTGTGAGAGAAAAAGTGGGGAGATTTTCCCACAGCAGCCAATCACAGCTCAGCTTTCACTTTACCAGAGCTTGTTAGCTGAGCTGCGATTGGTTGCTGTGGGAAAATCCCTCCACTTTTTCTCTCACACAGTTTGATAAATCTGGGCCAATATACACCAACACACACAACATACACACACTGTACACACAATATTCACACACACACAACATACACACACTGTACACACAATATTCACACACACACAACATACACACACTGTACACACAATATTCACACACACACAACATACACACACTGTACACACAATATTCACACACACACAACATACACACACTGTACACACAATATACACAAACACACATGATGTACACACAATATTCACACACACACAACATACACACACTGTACACACAATATACACAAACACACGCTGCACACACAACATACACAAACACACGCTGTACACACACAATATACCCACACTGCACACACACTGCACACACAATATACACAAACACACACACTGCACACACAATATACACAAAATACACACAATATACACAAACACACACGCACACACAACATACACAAACGCAAATGCTGCACACACACAATATACACACACTGTACACAATATACACAAACACACACACTGCACATACAATATACACAACATACACTGTACACACAATATACACCAACATACACACACTACACACAATATACACAAGCACACTTGCTGTACACACAATATACAACAACACACACAACATACACACTGTACACACATTAAACACAAATGCACACACTGCACACACAATGTACACAAAAATACACTCTGCACACACACAATATACACCAACACACACACTGTACACAAACACACACAACATACACACACTGTACACGCAATATACACCATCACACACACTGTAAACTCAAATACACATATACACACACTGTACACACACAATATACACCAACACACAACATGCACACACTACGCACAATATACACAAAAACACACGCTGTACACACACAATATACACCAACACACAACATGCACACACTACACACAATATACATAAATACACACTGTACACACACAATATACACCAACACACAACATGCACACACTACACAAAATATACACAAATACACACGCTGTACACACAATATACACCAACACACAACATGCACAAAGTACACACAATATACACAAATACACACGCTGTACACACAATATACACCAACACACAACATGCACACACTACAAGCAATATACACAAATACACACGCTGTACACACACAATATACACCAACACACAAAATGCACACACTACACACAATATACATAAATACACACGCTGTACACATACACAATATACACCAACACACAACATGCACACACTACAAGCAATATACACAAATACACACGCTGTACACACACACAATATACACCAACACACAAAATGCACACACTACACACAATATACACAAATACACACGCTGTACACACAATATACACCAACACACAACATGCACACAGTACACACAATATACACCAACACACAACATGCACACAGTACACACAATATACACCAACACACAACATGCACACAGTACACACAATATACACCAACACACAACATGCACACAGTACACACAATATACACCAACACACAACATGCACACAGTACACACAATATACACAAATACACACGCTGTACACACAATATACACCAACACACAACATGCACACACTACAAGCAATATACACAAATACACACGCTGTACACACACAATATACACCAACACACAAAATTCACACAATATACACAAATACACACGCTGTACACATACACAATATACACCAACACACAACATGCACACACTATACACAAATACACACGCTGTACACATACACAATATACACCAACACACAACATGCACACACTATACACAAATACACACGCTGTACACATACACAATATACACCAACACACAACATGCACACACTACACACAATATACACAAATACAAAAAAAAACACTACATACAATATACATAAATACATACACTGTATATATACAATATACACAATACATACACACACTGCACACAACACAAAAACATTACTCACAATATACATACACAGACTACACACACACATTGCATTTGTGTTTCCCAAACCGGGTGCCTCCAGCTGTTGCAAAACTACAACTCCCATGCTGGGAGTTGTAGTTTTGCAACAGCTGGAGGCACCCGGGTTGAGAAACACTGCATTACTAACGCATACATTACATGTATGTAGCTGAGCTAAGTCTGTTATATGAATTAGAGCTGAGTTTGTTAGATGTAGCTGAGCTAAGTCTGTTATATGAATTAGAGCTGAGTTTGTAAGATGTAGCTGAGCTAAGTCTGTTATATGAATTAGAGCTGAGTTTGTTAGATGTAGCTGAGCTAAGTCTGTTATATGAATTAGAGATGAGTTTGTTAGATGTAGCTGAGCTAAGTCTGTTATATGAATTAGGGCTGAGTTTGTTAGATGTAGCTGAGCTAAGTCTGTTATATGAATTAGAGATGAGTTTGTTAGATGTAGCTGAGCTAAGTCTGTTGGGTGAATTAGAGCTGAGTTTGTTAGATGTAGCTGAGCTAAGTCTGTTGGGTGAATTAGAGCTGAGTTTGTTAGATGTAGCTGAGCTAAGTTTCTAGGATACACCAGCGCGGAGTTTGTTAAATGCATCAGAGCTAAGTCTGTTGGCTGAATTAGAGCTGAGTTTGTTAGATGTAGCTGAGTTAAGTTTATTGGATGCACTGAAGCTGTTTGTTAGATGTAGCTGAGCTAAGTCTGTTATATGAATTAGAGATGAGTTTGTAAGATGTAGCTGAGCTAAGTCTGTTATATAAATTAGATATGAGTTTGTTACATGTAGCAGAGCTAAGTCTGTTGTATGAGTTAGAGCTGAGTTTGTTAGATGTAGCTGAGCTAAGTCTGTTATATGAATTAGAGATGAGTTTGTAAGATGTAGCTGAGCTAAGTCTGTTATATAAATTAGATATGAGTTTGTTACATGTAGCTGAGCTAAGTCTGTTATATGATTTAGAGCTGAGTTTGTTAAATGCAGCAGAGCTAAGTCTGTTGGATGAATAAGAGCTGAGTTTATTAGATGTAGCTGAGCTAACTTGGATACGCCGGAGCTGAGTTTGTTAGCTGCAGCAGCACTGAGCATGTCAGATGCAACATCGCTGAGTTTGTAAGACGTAGCAATGCTGAGTTTGTAAGAAATAGCAGAGCTGAGTTTGTAAGAAATAGCAGAGCTGAGTTTGTAAGAAATAGCAGAGCTGAGTTTGTAAGAAATAGCAGAGCTGAGTTTGTAAGAAATAGCAGAGCTGAGTTTGTAAGAGGTAGCAGAGCTGAGTTTGTAAGAAATAGCAGAGCTGATTTTGTAAGAAATAGCAGAGCTGAGTTTGTAAGACGTAGCAGAGCTGAGTTTGTCATCTCATAACGAAGTGTGTGTTATCTGGGTAGGTAAACCTGCTGCATTACTCTTGTCATGGTGCACATACAGCGCTGCAGGGTTGTAAATTGCGATTCCAGCTCTGCTACCTCTGGAAACTACGCCGGCATGCAGCAGGTGCGAATATCACAGTGTAAACAGGGATAAGATTTTCGGAAACTGAGATACTGCAAGTAGGCGGAGCTTGTTATAGATCAACAGAGCCTAATGGCTTATCTCTCGTAATGTACGAAGGCACCTGCAGAATACGGGAGCAAGAGTCCAAAAGGGAGAATTAACCCTATGGGTGCTGCCTGGTGTTGGTGATTTAACCTGTGCAACCAGTTGCAAGCGAATCTGACCGGTCCCTTTAAGGTTTGGTCCTAACCCTTCAATAGTGATCTCTAGGACCTCCTGATGTTGCAAAACTACAACTCTCAGCATGCCCGGACAGCCATTGATATGATTTAATGCAGTGGTCTCAAAACTCTGGACCTCAAGCTGTTGCAAAACTACAACTCCCAGCATGCCCGGACAGCCAACGGCTGTCCGGGCATGCTGGGAGTTGCAGTTTTTTCAACAGGTTTGCATGCTGGGGGTTGTAGTTTTTTCAACAGGTTTGCATCCTGGGGGTTGTAGTTTTTTCAACAGGTTTGCATGCTGGGGGTTGTGGTTTTTTCAACAGGTTTGCATGCTGGGGGTTGTAGTTTTTTCAACAGGTTTGCATGCTGGGGGTTGTAGTTTTTTCAACAGGTTTGCATGCTGGGAGTTGTAGTTTTTTCAACAGGTTGGCATGCTGGGAGTTCTAGTTTTTTCAACAGGTTTGCATGCTGGGAGTTGTAGTTTTTCAACAGGTGACCATTTGAAGACCATTGTGGGGTATGCACATTTTAATAAACAGCAAACCTATTGTTCTCTGTTATCAGCCGTTTTGGTTCCCATTCATTGACTTCCTATCGACTCCATATTTCCAGCTGTTATTGAGCCATTGGCGCAATACTGAGAACGGGAGGGATCTGCGCGCAGCGTCTTCTAGGAATCGCAATCACTTCCCTGGGGGCGGCTACGCAGACGGCGAAGAATCACCGATCAATACGGAGATGTCAAGAGCTCGGAAGACAGTGACTGCGTGTGTCATCAGCGTGTAGATCAGGGTTTCCCAAGCGGTGTGCCTCCAGCTGTTGCTTTGGCTGTCCGGGCATGCTGGGATTTGTAGTTTTGCAACAGCAGGAATCCTTATTTCCGGTCATTTTCTTGCACTGCTAAAACTTTAAAGGGCTTTTCCGGGATTAGGAAAACATTGCTGCGTTTATCCACAAACAGCGCCACCCTTGCTCTCAGTTTGTGTGTGGTATTGCAGCTCACTTCTGTTAAAGGGGATGTCCAGGAAGAAGACAAGTTCCTACCTGTTCTGCTCCGCTTCTTTTCGCAGGTCAAAAGTATACTGTTCCTGGCCACGCCCACAGCGACGTCCAATAGATGTAAGATCATGCAGCTATTGGTCATCGTGTGGGTATGCTTTTGCCAGAAAGTGCCCGTCCCCTCCCATCTCGGAACAAAATACCTCCAAATCTACCAGGGAGTGGAAGTTAAAGGGGTACTCCGCCACTAGACATCTTATCCTCTATCCAAAGGATAGAGGATAAGATGTTTCATCGCGGGGGTCCCGCCGCTGGGACCCCCCATGATCTCCATGCAGCACACACATTCTATGGAGGGGGCGTGGCATAACATCACGAGAAGGCGGGGCATCACGTGTCCTTTGAATAGGAGATAAGATGTTTTTTTTGCCCAGAATACCCCTTTAAGTGTCAAGGACCTGGTCTGCTTCCTGGGCAAAACCCCTTCAAAGTAAATAAATCAGAGTTGTAATACCACAGACTAACTGAGCACAGGGGGTGGCGCTGTTTTTCTTGAAAGAACATGCAGTCTTTGCTTCAGGTCTCCAATCCATCTCTAGACCCTTGTTTGTGTTTCTTGGCTTCCAGTAGAGGCCAAACCACCATCTCTGGACATATAGATCCACTTCATTACAGAACTTGTGTTATTATATTTATTTGAGATTTGATTTATTACTTCCGGGTCATTATTTTTTAGTATACACACTATTGGGGGAGATTTATCAAAACTTGTTGAGTTGCCCATAGCAACCAATCAGATCGCTGCTTTCATTTTGCAGAGGCCTTTGTTAAAAATGAAAGAAGTGATCTGATTGGTTGCTATGGGCAACTGGGCAACTTTTCCTCTCCACAGGTTTTGATAAATCTTCCCTATAATCTTATTGTTTTTTACATATCTTACTGGAACAGGTCAGACCGCGGGTATCGTGGAACAGGTGCAGCGAGCGGGATGTACGCAATAGTATACATATAAGGGGAGATTTATCAAAACCCGTCTAGAGGAGAAGGTGCTGAGTTGCCCATAGCAACCAATCAGATCGCTTCTTTCATTTCTGAAAAGACCTCTGAAAAATGAAAGAAGCGATCCGATTGGTTGCTATGGGAAACTCAGCAACTTTTCCTCTAGATGTGTTTTGATAAATCTCCGCCATAGTGAGCAAGTGAGTAAGCGCTCACCTCCCAGGATTAGGCACAATAATAGTAAAAGCTCAAAACCAGGGTGTCTGCAACTCACTCATCTATGGCACCGGACCGTCCTTTCAATAGTCATATACATGGAAATATTTGTTCATGAATTAAACACTGTTCACAAGGATGAGGATCATGGAATCGACGCGTTTCATGAACCTTTTGGACTCTTCATCAGGTAATAGAGAGCTTCAGGAAACAGGTGCAGGGAGCAGGGTTCCAGAACACTATAAAACACTCAGGGGTTTCAGAGAAATCATAAAAAGCTGCCGAGAGCTGGGTAACTATTAGTAGGAGCAGTTTCCCGTAGCTGGCGAATAAGGAGCAGCCACCAGTACCCACCCCAATGAATAGCTACCCGGGTCCCGGCGGCTTTTTTAAACTCTGATTTCTCTAATACTCCTGAGTGTTTCAGAATAAATCATAGTGTTCCAGATCCTCTGCTTCCTGCACCTGTTCCATGATGTTAACCAATACCTGAGGAAGAGTCCAATCTGGCCTTGAAACACGCCGATTCCATGATCATCACCCTGGTGAGCAGCGTTTCATTCAATAGCAAATATCTCAACATATATACACGACTATTGAAGTAGATGGTCTGGTGCCATAGCTGAGTGAGCTGCAGCCATCTTGGTCACTTTTGAGCACTTACTAGTGTTGTTCCTCATCTGCACAACCAAAGGAGGTGAGCGATTCCTCTATACTATTGTGTACATTGGGGGTTGCTCTATGGTGCGCTGTGTTCCTATATCTACTTAAAGGGTTACTCCTCCCCTAGACATCCTTTAGATATGGGATAAGCCGTCTTATCACGGGGGTCCCTCCACTGGGATCCCCCGCGATCTCGCTTCTGCACCCGACGTTCGTTTTGTCAGGTGCAGCGTTGGAGGCTCGTGACCTCAGGACCATGCCCTGCTCGTGACATCACGGCCACACACCCTCAATGCAAGTCTATGGGAGGGGGCGTGACGGATGTCACGCTCCCTCCCATAGACTTGCATTGAGGGGGCGTGGCCGTGACATCACGAGCCTCCGCCCTGCATCGCCAGTCATCCAGCACGGAGCGAAGTTCTGGGGTTCTGCGCGGAATGAAGATGTCTGGGGTGCCGCAGCCGGACATCAGACATCTTATCCCCTATCCTTTGGATAGATGTCTAGGGGTGGAGTACCCCTTTAACTTGCAGTCCACCAGTAGATTCCCCCTAATACGACAACATAAATGTAAAATTACAAACTCAGCGCGGCTGTATATGCAAAATGGTCTCCGCCACATCTGTTGGTGGGCACTAGATAGAGATGGGACCATGATAAAGAGATGGCGACAGCTGCAAGAGACAAGACAATGTGAACTCGCTCATGTAGACAATGTTAAGTGTTTATTGTGAAAATGGGGGGGGAGGTAGCAGCAGGAGCAAGCGGGACCCCGCTGGCCCTCCAGACTGAGTCTTTTATGATACTAAACAGATCTTGTGTCTAAGCTGCACGAGCTGTTAGTATAGCAAACAATAACCTACACCAGATGGGGGACCAGTGTCGGGGCCCTTCTGTGAGGGTCAGGAGGGGCCCCTGGATTTGATTTGTTCTTGTGATATAAAAGTATAGGCTTCTAAGTCGGAGGAATATCTCCAGCTTTGTGTTTACTTGAAGACTTTCTCCACCAGGAGCCAATCGGGCAGCAATCTCCAACCTGTACTACTCCCATTAGCCTATGGTTGTCAGGTCATAGTGAGAGTTGTAGTTGTTATCAGCTGTGAGTTGTAGTTCTGCCCCAGTCCAATAATAGGATTAAAGGGGTACTCCGGTGGAAAACCTTTTTTTTTTTTTTTTTTTTAATCAACTGGTGCCAGAAAGTTAAACAGATTTGTAAATTACTTCTATAAAAAAAAATCTTAATCCTTCCAGTACTTATTAGCTTCTGAATACTACAGAGGAAATTCTTTTCGGAACACAGAGCTCTCTGCTGACATCACAAACACATTGCTCTCTGCTGACATCTCTGTCCATTTTAAGAACTGTCCAGAGTAGGAGAAAATCCCCATAGCAAACATATGCTGCTCTGGACAGTTCCTAAAATGGACAGAGATGTCAGCAGAGAACACTGTGCTTATGATGTCAGCAGAGAGCACTGTGTTCCAAAAAGAAAATAATTTCCTCTGTAGTACCCCTATAATGACTTTTAGGGTGAAGTATTGCTTCAGTAAGATAAAACTTGTAGCCTTGTAGTGATGCATGTACTGTACTGTAGTCACTCGGTCGCCCTACAATCCCATAAGAGGTTTAGAGCCCGGTTGTCAGGAGAGGATAGAAGGAGCTATCCCCCAAGAGCTAAGACGGCCCCCTACTGATAAGCCATGTGGAATAAACCCCATTACTTTATACATAGATATAAACCGCACAGTTATCAGGAGCTGAGGATATTATGTTCATGACTATAAATCGTTGCACAGGAAGCGTGGCAGAACCTTGGATGGCTCCATAGTTTATGGACAGACGCCTGGTTTCTAGCTCCAGGCAAGATTCATGTCAGCTAAGATCTGGATTCTCATTCTTGCTTAGAGAATCGTGACTAAATACAGGACATGTGAAATGTCCAAAAAAAAGCATCTGAATAAGACAGGAGAGCTATGGAGCTGTATACCAGTAGGGCTGTGGAGTTGTATACCGGTAGGGCTGTGGAGCTGTATACCAGTAGGGCTGTGGAGCTGTATACCAGTAGGGCTGTGGAGCTGTATACCAGTAGGGCTGTGGAGCTGTATACCAGTAGGGCTGTGGAGTTGTATACCGGTAGGGCTGTGGAGCTGTATACCGGTAGGGCTGTGGAGCTGTATACCGGTAGGGCTGTGGAGCTGTATACCGGTAGGGCTGTGGAGCTGTATACCGGTAGGGCTGTGGAGCTGTAGACCAGTAGGGCTGTGGAGCTGTATACCAGTAGGGCTGTTGAGCTGTATACCAGTAGAGCTGTGGAGCTGTGTACCAGTAGGGCTGTGGAGCTGTATACCAGTAGGGCTGTGGAGCTGTATACCAGTAGGGCTGTGGAGCTGTATACCAGTAGGGCTGTGGAGCTGTAGACCAGTAGTGCTGTGGAGCTGTATACCAGTAGGGCTGTTGAGCTGTATAGCAGTAGAGCTGTGGAGCTGTATACCAGTAGGGCCGTGGAGCTGTAGACCAGTAGTGCTGTGGAGCTGTATACCAGTAGGGCTGTTGAGCTGTATAGCAGTAGAGCTGTGGAGCTGTATACCAGTAGGGCCGTGGAGCTGTATACCAGTAGGGCTGTGGAGCTGTATACCAGTAGGGCTGTGGAGCTGTATACCAGTAGGGCTGTGGAGCTGTATACCAGTAGGGCTGTGGAGTTGTGTACCAGTAGGACTGTGGAGCTGTGTACCAGTAGGGGTGGGGAGCTGTGTACCAGTAGGGCTGTGGAGCTGTATACCAGTAGGGCTGTGGAGCTGTGTACCGGTAGGGCTGTGGAGCTGTGTACCAGTAGGGCTGTGGAGCTGTATACCAGTAGGGCTGTGAAGCTGTGTACCAGTAGAGCTGTGGAGTAGTGTACCGATAGGGCTGTGGACATGTGTACCGTTAGGGCTGTGGATCTGTGTACTGGTAGGGCTGTGGACATGTGTACCGTTAGGGCTGTGGATCTGGGTACTGTTAGGGCTGTGGACATGTGTACCGGTAGGGATGGGGAGCTGTGTACCAGTAGAGCTGTGGGGCTGTGTACCGGTAGAGCTGTGGAGCTGTATACCAGTAGGGCTGTGGACAAAAAAAAAAAAAAATAACATTAATGCTTATGAAGAAATATAAAATCTCATCCCTTCCCAATATCACGCCACATCCCTACCCCTTAATTCCCTGGTTGAACTTGATGGACATATGTCTTTTTTCGACCGTACTAACTATGTAACTATGTAACTATGTGTACCGGTTGGGATGGGGAGCTGTATACCAGTAGAGCTGTGTACCAGTAGGGCTGTGGAGCTGTATACCAGTAGAGCTGTGGAGCTGTGTACCAGTAGAGCTGTGGAGCTGTATACAGTAGGGCTGTGGAGCTGTATACCAGTAGCGCTGTGGAGCTGTATACCAGTAGAGCTGTGGAGCTGTATACAGAAGGGCTGTGGAGCTGTATACCAGTAGAGCTGTGGAGCTGTGTACCAGTGGGGTTGTGGAACTGTGTACCGGTAGGGATGGGGAGCTGTGTACCAGTAGAGCTGTGGAGCTGTATACCAGTAGAGCTGTGGAGCTGTATACCAGTAGGGCTGTGGATCTGTGTACTGGTAGGGCTGTGGATCTGTGTATTGGTAGGGCTGTGGATCTGTGTACTGGTAGGGCTGTGGAGCTGTATACAGTAGGGTTGTGGAGTTGTGTACCGGTAGGGCTGTGGACATGTGTACCGGTAGGGCTGTGGAGCTATGTACCAGTAGAGCTGTGGAACTGTATACCAGTAGGGCTGTGGTGCTGTGTACCAGTAGTGCTGTGGAGCTGTATACCAGTAGGGCTGTGGAGCTGTATACCAGTAGGGCTGTGGAGCTGTATACCAGTAGGGCTGTGGATCTGTGTACCGGTAGGGCTGTGGAGCTGTATACAGTAGGGTTGTGGAGTTGTGTACCGGTAGGGCTGTGGACATGTGTACCAGTAGAGCTGTGGAGTTGTGTACCGGTAGGGCTGTGGACATGTGTACCAGTAGAGCTGTGGAGTTGTGTACCAGTAGGGCTGTGGACATGTGTACCACTAGAGCTGTGGAGTAGTGTACCGTTAGGGCTGTGGATCTGTGTACCGGTAGGGCTGTGGATCTGTGTATTGGTAGGGCTGTGGAGCTGTATACAGTAGGGTTGTGGAGTTGTGTACCGGTAGGGCTGTGGACATGTGTACCAGTAGAGCTGTGGAGTTGTGTACCGGTAGTGCTGTGGACATGTGTACCAGTAGAGCTGTGGAGTTGTGTACCGGTAGGGCTGTGGATCTGTGTACCGGTAGGGCTGTGGATCTGTGTACCGGTAGGGCTGTGGAGCTGTATACAGTAGGGTTGTGGAGTTGTGTACCGGTAGGGCTGTGGATCTGTGTACCGGTAGGGCTGTGGATCTGTGTACCGGTAGGAATGGGGAGCTGTGTACTAGTGGAGCTGTGTATCAGAAGGACCATGGTGTAGTGCCCTCACAGGTCTCTCTTGAGTATCCCACTCCTTATTCCTGTATTGTATAATTTTTCCTGGAAACCAAACCTTAACGAATGGAAATCAACGTCGCCAATATTTTCCAATCCATTTCCAAACTATGAAACATCCACATAAATATCGAACCAATGACAGCTAGTCGATTCTGCAGGCGCTTCCAGGTGAGCGCTGATCAATAGATTTTAGACTTTCTTCCAAGCTCATAGATCTTTCCTTTTCGAGGAAATCTTAAGCCGGTTCCTGGACTTTCATGCAGCCTGCGACGTCTTCGTGGCTAATTATCTCCAATTAGCAGCCTCTTAATGGTGGAAGACAAAGAACACGGGTGATGTCACGACTCCGGTAATGAATGGGTCGCTGCTGCATTTGGCTAAGTGCAGGACAGTCACCCCCTTCCCTTATGTTATTCTTCGCTCCCAGATTAACCGATCCACCTGTACTAACGGCTCAATAAAAACCGGGTTTACTGTCAATTTGGCGCCTGGCTGCGTTTTAAGACGGCTGCGAAGAAACGCGTGAGCAAATGGAACCTCTCACTGGAACCGATTTAATGTGGTTATTTTCATAAATATTGTTATGAATGGAGCCTTGGTGTTGTATTAGCATGCTGATGAATCTTCTGCATCCGTACAATGAAGGATTCGGGGGTCCTGCCTCTCATTGGGGGACAGAAAGCTGATTATAATGAATATTACTGATTTATGGAAACATTGTAGCTTCGGATTTGCATAGAAGGTGTGCCAAGGCAGGTGCCCGGCAAATGAATGTGCTGTTTGTAGCTATTTTGGGGAGAAGAGATTGAAACCCATTACAATTTATTATGTATACATTACACACACCATCTCAGCCTCCTCGGACCGGCCAGAGCACAGAAAGTGCAGGACAACACAGATTTATACCAAGACCAACATGAACAGCAGGAAACTGGACAGGAAATGACACGTTGCAGGTGCGCTGTACCTGAAACGCATCATTTCCTGTGCAGTATCCTGCTTGTTCATGTCCATCTAGTAATAAATCCGTATTTATTCCCTAAGGGTGCGCTATACCTAAAATGCGTCATTTCCTTTCCAGAATCCTGGTTGTTCATGTTGGTCTTGGAATAAATTCTATTTTATGCCACTCGTTTGAGCTAGATACCTTGGGGTGCCCTGCACCTGAAACGCGTCATTTCCTGTGAAGCATCCTTAGGGCGCCCTGCACCTGAAACGCATAACTTCCTGTGCAATATTCTAAGGCTGCCCTGTACCTAAAACGCGTCATTTCTGTCCAGTATCCTGTTTAATCATGTCCGTCTAGTAAGAAATCTGTATTTATTCCCCAAGAGTCCCTAAGGGTACGCTGTACCTGAAACGCATAATTTCCTGTCCAGAATCCTGGTTGTTCATGGGGGTCTTGGAATAAATCCGCTGGACAGGAAATGATGCGCTTCAGGTACAACGCACCCTAATGCCCTCTAGGAGCACAGAGATGATGCAGACACGTTGGATTTGATGTTTCAGAGGCGCCACCTCCTTCCTCATGGGGGGACCCTATTACAGGTTGCACACAGTGATACGTTTCTGTAGACTATTTAGAAGTTTTTGAACGACTATCAACTTGAGATCAATTCATAAATAACCTCTGTAAAGGCCTCAAATGAAAGACCCCTAATTTACCGATATGACCCCTACGTCTAATAGCTGAAAGGTCATTCAATACCGAACCCTTTTGGATGTGCTGAACAGCGCCCATAACTAATCCACTCTTTGTGTAATTCAGATTTTACACTCCGTGGTTTCCCAGACTCTAAGTGTGATAATTACACAAAAGAATTACGCGACCTTTAAATGAAGAGCGTTATTTTGATTAAAGTATAATTTCAGCATGGAAAAACACGTCCAAGATTGACAGATGTGAAATGACACTTTTCTGCAGCCTGTTTATTATTATTGTAGCCTGAAGGCAGTGAAACCATTTGCTTGATATATTTTGATTAAAGTGAACCTTGCCTGTCACAGTCGGGACAACTAGGGCCGGTCCAATCCACAGCACCTCATATCTCAGCTTCCTAGACACCAAGGAGTGGGACATGGGGGCAAATAGGGTTTTACTACTCCTAAGATAAAGTTAGATTTTAAATGGAACTTAGTCTAAAAAGGCATTGATATTGTATTGAACTAAAAAAAATAGAAGTCTACGTATCATGTTATAGAGCAGTAGGAGCTGAGCAGATGATAAATACAATACAGTACAATCTGCAGGTATCATGTTATAGAGCAGGAGGAGCTGAGCAGATGATATATACAATACAGTACAATCTGCAGGTATCATGTTATAGAGCAGGAGGAGCTGAGCAGATGATATATACAATACAGTACAATCTGCAGGTAACATGTTATAGAGGAGGAGGAGCTGAGCAGATGATATATACAATACAGTACAATCTACAGGTATCATGTTATAGAGCAGGAGGAGCTGAGCAGATAATATATACAATACAGTACAATCTGCAGGTATCATGTTATAGAGCAGGAGGAGCTGAGCAGATGATATATACAATACAGTACAATCTGCAGGTATCATGTTATAGAGCAGAAGGAGCTGAGCAGATGATATATACAATACAGTACAATCTGTGTATATATATATATATATATATATGTGGCATTAAGGCAGGTTTGAGGGCAATGAAAGGGTGTTTTTCCCAGTCCTTTATCCGAGCAGAGATGCTCATCAGGTGCCTAATTAATTAGGCCAGCAGAAATGTGGGAAGTCTAGATATAAGGAAAGGAAACAGAATAGTCGGGGCTCTCCCTGGGAAACAGCATGTCGCTGTAGGGGGAGACACTCGGGCCCTGTTGAGGAAGCACACAGCTGAAGCTGTGAGTGGCCCAAGAGACAGTGTGAACTGTGAGTAAAACAGGTTGCAGGGGCACATGTATACTGGCTGAGGGTAGCTCACCAGTCAGTAGTCAGGGCATGCTTACATGTGTAGTCAGTGACCAGACGGTCTAGGACTTTGGATTGTTCCTGAGTTGTTTTTTGTTTTACCTGCAACCTGTGTAAATAAAGCTGGCGAGGTGCCAGACTTGTATGCAGAACGGTTGTCTGGCGAGTTATTGCGAGGAAACGTGTCCCGTGGCAAGTGACCAGGATGATTCCAGAGCTAGTCCCGAAGGAGGAATCCTTACAATATATATGTATATATATATATATATATATATATATATATACACACAATACAATATCTTCTCATCAGCAGATGGCAATGTGGAATGGTTGGTAGTGGATAATCTTAAAACAATAGCTGCAATGGTCAAAATCTATAGAAACCCTTTTTATCCGCACAGACAGCATTACGGCAGTAGACATCACTTCAGTATACAGATTAAGAATAATTGGATTTAGACGTCATTGTTGATATCTGAAGAGATTATCTACCATCCCATAAACCATGACCCACCCGCACTGTGTTTGTGTCAGCATCCATTGTATAGGCCACACCAACCCCCAGGTATCACCTACAATATACTATTATATCATCTGCAGATGTCTCAGCCTTATTAAGGTTTTTTTCCCTTGGTAAACCTTGACAAATACTTTATTCTCCTGTATTTGGTATTATGGAAATCAGTTTTGAATACCTTAACATTTTGTCGGGCTTGTGCTTGTAATTAGAAAGCAATCTGAACAAACAAATTGGCCATGTGCTGAACAAAACCACAAGCAGAGGAGCAGACAGCGAATTAATGCAGCAGATGCTGCTACCTCACTATATATTTCTGCAGCATTTTTATAGTTTTTTTTTTTTTTTTTTGTATTTTTTACCTGATACTCCTTTAGGATCAAGTTATACTACGTATATGTTTTGAGCCCGAGGGATTTTGCATATTCTAAATATATTGAGGGTTAATGTACTCTTTGTAAAATAGGCATCTTAGTGCATAGAACAGTGTTTCCCAACCAGGGTGTCTCCAGATGTTGCAAAACTACAACTCTTAGCATGCCCGGACAGCAGAAGGGAGTTGTCGTTTTGCAACAGCTGGAGGCACACAGGTTGGCAAACATTAATGGGGAGATTCTTGTGTATGCCTTGTACTCACCTGTTTTAGCAGATGTGGCAGGTATGAGTTTTTTGGCCATAATGATAACAGTAGCATGCTGGGAGTTGTAGTTTTGCAACAGCTGGAGGCACCCTGATTGGGAAACACTGGCATAGAAAGAGGGGATGCCCTTAATTTATCAACCCTACTTATGTTGTTAATAGATGGATCCAACCTGGTTTTAATAGAAGTAATTTACAACCAGTAATTGGCACCAGTTTATTTAAAAAAAAAAAAACCTTTTCCACCGGAGTACCCCTTTAAGTTATAGTTTTCTGTTGGATATTGGGTAATACCATAACAGTGCATTCAGGGAGATATCTACAGGTAGGCTGCATGACTGACTGCTATAGGGTGCTAGACAAGGGGTTCCAGAACTGCTTCACCCCCCTCCATTGTTTCCCAACCCCAGCAGATTGTATGGGGGGACCGATCCTGCACCCATGTGACATGGTTGGGTACCCTCTGAATGCTATTTGTAGGTTGCCCATTCCAAGGTTTAGCAACTGTGACTCTTGTTTCCTGTCTATGAAAAGCTGCCCGTCAGTGTTTTACTGACTACAATTTATGGGGCCTGACCGATCCATCAGATAAATCTTCATTAAACTCTGACAAGATACATATTGTGTCCAGAAATTGTCTTAAATAATGTCAAGATGTCAGGTCCACAAGAAATATAACTAAAGATATTACATATTAAATGAATTATTTTAATGCAGTTTGTGACAAAGATGAAGAAGCCACAAAACGACAGCATGAAAAAGACATCAAACACATGGAGGACGCTGGGGGACCATGGATATTCATTGTAGCCTGGTCCATGCCTTAATTACCAGATCACTGTTTAGTATTACCTAAAGCATAACCTTTATCCAGATAAAGTGATCATTATAACACCCAAATTATAGGGCTCCACATATGGGGTCTGTACTCAAAAGCCCCGTATGAGGTATAAATACAATTATCTGAACCTAATGCAATACAAAATACCCCAAAGTGTTTTCCTGTGGTGCTGCTGGGTGCATCAGGGGACTAGACCAGTTCCAATCCCCTGATGCACCCAGCACCACCCAGGGGAAACAAGTTGGGATATTTTGTATCATGAAAAAACTAAAGACAAACATGGCACACATTATATAAAAAAATAAACTGAGGCCATGACTGAATGGTGATGCTAACTTGGCTGAGATAGAGCCACGCTGCGCCTGGTTGTAGTACAGATAATCATTGAGACTACTAATGGTTCTGAACATGTCAATATTTTAGACTGATGCACAATGGCCTACAGGGGACCTGCAAGGTTCAAAATGGACATCCCATGACAGTATAGTGCAACATTTTTTCTACCTAGGATAGAATAGGATAGAAGGGCTGGTACTTATTTCCCATTGGCTGTGACCCTTGGGACAATATCCACCTCTTAGTTTATCTACCTTTTGTAGATTGAAGTTCCACTGACTATTTTTTGATGGCTCCATGGAGCTGAATTTTGTATTCTTTGCCCTGGCTTAAAGGGGTACTCCACCCCTAGACATCTTATCCCTGATCACGGGGGTCCTGCCGCTGAGGACCCCCGCAATCTTGGCTGCGGCACCCCAGACATCTGTTGCATGGAGCGAAATTCGGAGGCAGGGCAGAGGCTTGGAATGTCACGTACACGCCCCCTCAATGCAAGTCAATGGGAGGGAGCGTGGTAGCCATCACGCCCCCTCCCATAGACTTGCATTGAGGGGGCATGGCCGTGATGCCATGAGCCTCCGGCGCTGAACCCAATGCTCTAAATGAATGCTGGGTGCTGCACGAAGATCGCAGGGGTAGGAGATAAGATGTCTAGGGGCGGAGTACCTCTTTAAAGCACAGAATGGCCGGTGAAGCTGTCTGCATTGGTTGTACCATCCATAATACGATTGTGTATATTTACTCTGCCTCGGCCCCGATCCGCTCACCGTAATGTGATTTCCTCTCCTAATCTGTAACTATCCTTATTAAATCTGAGATTTATTTATTGGTTTGTTGGAAATTCTACACAATACTCTGGGCGGAGATCAATATCAATATCATTATCACATGACATAAACTATGAGAAATATACTTGAGTCCAATTACTGTCAATGGATTGTACATCGGTGATTTATGTTGTGGACGCAGCTACAGTCGGCTACATTGTAAGTATGGAGACGAAAAGATCTAGGCTCTTCATAGTCGGCCTGTGTGGATCCAGAAGAAGTTTCTACTATTTGTAATAAAAGCCAACACCTGAGGCTGGCCATCAACGTGGAAGAGTAGGGTGAATGCTCAGTTGGCCAACAGCCAACTCTTTCCGATTCCCCTTAGACATCTATCGTTGGCTCGGCCAAGGCTTGTAAATATGGAGGAGGGAAAAAGCCGCTACCAGACTCCTCCAGAGACACTTATCTCTCCTGGAACAAAATGTTCAGGCAGTTGCAATCCAAGAGGTCTGATCCTTCACTACCCCTGTTGTCGGGGAATACTGGGATGGCTTCCAAACATGTTAGATGGTTGTCTGGTCCCTACAAAATCGTCAGGTTCATCCAGCACTTATCCAATGTGTGTAGCCAGCTTTAGTTCATCCTCACATTGTATATCTGCTTGAATTAAAGTGGTATTCCATGAAAAAACATTTTTTCATATAACTGGCTCCAGAAAGTTAAACAGATTTGTAAATTACTTCTATAAAAAAAATCTTAATCCTACCAGTACTTATCAGCTGCTGAAGTTGAGTTGTTCTTTTCTGTCTGACCACAGTGCTCTCTGCTGACACCTCTGTCTGTCTCAGGAACTGTCCAGAGCAGGAGAGGTTTGCTATGGGGATTTGCTGCTACTCTGGAGAGCTCCTGAGACAGACAGAGGTGGCAGCAGAGAGGACTGTTGTCAGACAGAAAAGAACAAATTAACTTCAATAGCTGATAAGTACTGGAAGGATTAAGATTTTTTAATAGAAGTAATTTACAAATCTGTTTAACCCCTTGCCGCAAATGGACATTCATTAAAGGGGTTCTCCACCATAAGGTGATTTTAGTACGTACCTGGCAGACAGTAATGGACATGCTTATGGTGTGAGATTACCATATCTATTGGAGTGAAAATCACAGAAGAATTGTGAGAAAACCGTCACACACAGGTACAGACACTATATTATGGACTACACTAACTTTACAGCCCCTGTAGCAGAGTCAAATAAAAAAAATTCCTGGAATACCCCTTTAACCTCCATTTCAGCAGGTGACGGCGCATCATACCCGTTGGGCCCTGGTTGCTATAAGCAACCAGTACCCACGGCTAATGCCGGACATCGCCGATCGGGCTGATGCCCGGCATTAACCCTTTAGACGCGGTGATCAAATTTGATCGCTGCGTATAAAACTAAAGTAAATAACGCCGGTTAGCTCAGCTGTGCCGTTCGGGACCACCGCGGTAAATTTGCGGCGTCCCGAACAGCTTGCAGGACGTGAGGAGGATCCCTGCCTGCCTCCTCGCTGTCCGATCGCCAAATGACTGCTCCGTGCCTGAGATCCCGGCAGGAGCAGTCAAGTGGCGATACAACTGATCAGTGTTATGCTATTGCATAACAGTGATCAGTGTATTCAATTAGTGTGTGCAGTATTATAGTCCCCTATGGGAGCAATAACATTGCAAAAAAAGTGTAAAAAAAAAGTTAATAAAGATCATTTAACCTCCTCCCCTAATAAAAGTTTGAATCACCCCCCTTTTCCCATAAAAAAAAAAAACTGTGTAAATAAAAATAAACATATGTGAAATCGCCGCATGCGTAAATGTCCGAACTATAAAAATATATTGTTAATTCAACAGCGCGGTCAATGGCGTACACGTAAAAGAATTCCAAAAAAGCTTATTATTTTTCACTTTTTATACCATAAAAAAATGTATAAAGAGTGATCAAAAAGTCAGATTAAAACAAAAATTGTACAAATGGCGCAAAAAATTAGCCCTCATACCGCCCCGTATACGGAAAAATAAAAAAGTTATAGGGGTCAGAAGATGACATTTTTCAACATTTTCATTTTGGTGCATGTAGTTATAATTTTTTTTTTAGTAATAAAATAAAGTCAACCTATATGAATTGGGTATCCTTGTGACCGTATGGACCTTCAGAATAAATATTAGGTGCAATTTGTACCGAAAACTGCACTGCGTAGAAACGGAAGCCGCTAAAAATTACAAAATGGCCTTTTTTCCCCACTTTTGCCCCATTAAAAATGTTTTCCGGTTTCGCAGTAGATTTTGTGGTGAAATTATTAATGGTATTACAAAGTAAAATTGCTGGCGCATAGAACAAGCCCTTATATGGATTTTTAGGTGGAAAATTGAAATTGCAATGATTTTTAGAAAGTAAGGAGGAAAAAACAAAAGTGCAAAAATGAAAAAGGGGAAGGGGTTAACTTTCTGGAGCCAGTTGATATGAAAAATTTTTTTTTTCCACGGAATACCCCTTTAAAAGGGTACTCCGCAGCCCCAGCATTTGGAACATTTTGTTCCAAACGCTTTGAGCGGGCGGTGGGGTAGTGACATCACGGCCACTCCCCCTCAAAGCAAGTCTATGGGAGGGGGCGTGGCAACCGCCACGCCCCCTCCCATAGACTTGCATTGAGGGGGCGTGGCCATTATGTCCCGACCCCGCCATACGCTCCAACAGTTCTTAACGAATGTCGGATGCTGCACAGAGATTGCGGGGGTCCCAGCAGCGGGACCCCGTGATCAGACATCTTATCCCCTATCCTTTGGATAGGGGATAAGATGTCGAGGGGCAGAGTACCCCTTTAAAGCTTTATCCCAATTCAGGAGACCCTAGAAGCTAGAAGAACAATAAACCAGAAGACCAAGATGGATGGAGACCATGACCATGAATATGTCTTCAAGACCCACATAGAGGACAGTGTTGGGAGTCTTGGAACTTAAAATTGTTATAGGTTTCGGTTGGATGAATAGACACAGTTTGTGTACCGAGGCCCCAAATCAATTACCAACTTCTACATCCCAAAAAAAAGCTGCGACACACACAAAAAATCTGTCATCCTAAGGCTAGGCTTCCACACAGGTTAATTTCTGGAATTTATTTGGGAAACTACACCTGCAATTTTTGAGCCAAAGCCAAAAGTGTATTCAAAAGGAATTAGAAATATAAAGGATGGATCCATACATCCCCTTCCTACTGGATCCACTTCTGACTTTGGCCCTAAAACTGCAGTGACAATTTCCTTCCAAAAAACACCCCAAAAAACCTGTGTGGCAACCTTGGCAACCTGGTCGATGGTTGATAGATCCCACCAAAATCGTTGGGTTTAGCAGACCCATGGAATATTATGGAATGAATGTAGGGACAAGTATTTTAGGATACTGGGTAATGGACAAATAATGTTCCCTTTTTTAGGATCCTCCTCTCGAATGGGGTTTGGTGATTAGACCATTCTGGACAGTAGATCCCAAACCTGTTGATGTAATTTTGGACTAAGATTTATGTTATGTTAATACTGGCACACCCGTGTGAAGTGCTGTGCTTCTCTATCTGAGCCAGTGCAGCAAGGGGGGGATCTGAAGCTCCCATTGGCTTCAAAGGGAGAGAGGTTTTGGGCAATGAGAACGTGCTGGTTTGGGCAATCTTCAAATTTTCTGCATCCAAAGCAACACATTGTATTCTAGTATGAATGTACCGTTAGAGTTCCTGGCTAGAGCCCTTCAGGTGTCTCTTCCAAGATGAATAGATGTTTCCTATCCACAGGAGCCAGAATAACTAGCTGATAACTAGCTGATAGGTGAGGGTCCGACCCGTGAAATCCTGACAAGAAGTACTCCGCCCTTAGACATCTTATCCCCTATCCAAAGGATCGGGGATAAGATGTCTGATTGTGGGGGGGTGTTGGGTCCGCTGCTGGGGACACTCGTGATCTCGGTTGCAGCACCCCAGACATCTGTTGCACGGAACAAACTTTGCTTCATGCCAGATTATTGGCAATGCAGGGCGGATGCTCGCGACGCCACGTCCATGCCCCGCTCATGACGTCACGTCCACGCCCCCTCAATGCAAGTCTATAGGAGGGGGCGTGACATCCGTCACGCCCCCTCCTATAGACTTGCATTGAGGGGGCATGGACGTGATGTCACAAGGGGGGACGTGGCCAAACGTCACGAGCCTCCGGTGCTGCACCCGACACTCTAAATGAACGCCGGGTACAGCAGGGAGATCGAGGGGGTCCCCAACTGGACCCCCGTGATCAGACATCTTATCCCTTATCCATTGGATAGGGGATAAGATGTCTAAGGGCAGAGTACCCCTTAAAGGTTAATTGTCCGCCAAGTGAATGGACCAGTAGCATAACCACTCCGCCACCTGCCACTACTCGGCCTCCGCTCCATTTACTGCCTATGGGACTTCAATAATAAGAATGGAGGTCAATTGTCCGTCCAGTGAATGGAGCAGTATGACCTCCATTATTGTGATTGGTGGAGATTCCAGAATTTGGACCCCCACAGATCAGTTAGTTATCCCTATCCTTTACAATAATTTAATGTTGGGATAACCCCTTTAGGAGTCAATGGGGTAGCTCCCTCTACAATAAGACACTGGATATCGGCTCTGGATGAGTTAAGGCTGGAGCAGTCGATTCGGCCCTAACCGGCGGAAATGCTAATAGGAGAATTGTAATGCAGAGCGTCCGGGCACACGGTTCTTAATTAAATTACTGTGAAGAGGTAATCTATTTCTGATTGCTCACGGAAACAGTAATCAGTCGCAGATCATGTCCGCTTTGTCTTTGGTGTAATATATAACCAATCAGTGCTCGTCGTGGCGCAGGATCGTGCATCAATAGAACTTGTTACAGCAGTAAATTGGATATTCCTGGCTTCTTATTACCTTATTATAAGTAATGTCATTAAACTTGAGGTAACTATAAATCAGTTACTTAAGTTCTCATTGCTTAAGAAAGCCGATCCCTTAAAGAGGATGTAACTATTAATCAAGGAGACCAATACTGAGCCAAGGAGGGAGGAGAGGTAATAAGGTCATGGCAGCATTTAACATGGGCTACACTGCAAGTAAGAGAGATCTGCGGTGAAACCTGTTTCTGTATCATATGGGGATTGCATGGCTCTATGCAGGGTCCTAAAAGGGAACTGTCACCATGAAAATGAAGGTATCATGTTATAGAACAGGAGGAGCTGAGCGGATGATATATACAATATATTAAAATCTGCAGGTAACATGTTATAGAGCAGGAGGAGCTGAGCAGATGATATATACAATACAGTACAATCTGCAGGTAACATGTTATAGAGCAGGAGGAGCTGAGTGGATGATATATACAATACAGTACAATCTGCAGGTATCATGTTATAGAGCAGGAGGAGCTGAGCAGATGATATCTACAATACAGTATAATCTGCAGGTATCATGTTATAGAGCAGGAGGAGCTGAGCAGATGATATATACAATACAGTATAATCTGAAGGTATCATGTTATAGAGCAGGAGGAGCTGAGCAGATGATATATACAATACAGTACAATCTGCAGGTAACATGTTATAGAGCAGGAGGAGCTGAGCAGATAATATATACAATACAGTACAATCTGCAGGTAACATGTTATAGAGCAGGAGGAGCTGAGCAGATGATATATACAATACAGTACAATCTGCAGGTATCATGTTATAGAGCAGGAGGAGCTGAGCAGATAATATACAATACAGTACAATCTGCAGGTAACATGTTATAGAGCAGGAGAAGCTGAGCAGATGATATATACAATACAGTACAATCTGCAGGTATCATGTTACAGAGCAGGAGGAGCTGAGCAGATGATATATACAATACAGTACAATCTACAGGTATCATGTTATAGAGCAGGAGGAGCTGAGCAGATGATATATACAATACAGTACAATCTGCAGGTATCATGTTATAGAGCAGGAGGAGCTGAGCAGATGATATATACAATACAGTACAATCTGCAGGTAACATGTTATAGAGCAGGAGGAGCTGAGCAGATGATATATACAATACAGTACAATCTGCAGGTATCATGTTATAGAGCATGAGGAGCTGAGCAGATGATATATACAATACAGTACAATCTGCAGGTAACATGTTATAGAGCAGGAGGAGCTGAGCAGATGATATACCGTATACAATACAGTACAATCTGCAGGTAACATGTTATAGAGCAGGAGGAGCTGAGCAGATGATATATACAATACAGTACAATCTGCAGGTAACATATTATAGAGCAGGAGGAGCTGAGCAGATGATATGTACAATACAGTACAATCTGCAGGTAACATGTTATAGAGCAGGAGGAGCTGAGCAGATGATATATACAATACAGTACAATCTGCAGGTATCATGTTATAGAGCAGGAGGAGCTGAGTAGATGATATATACAATACAGTACAATCTGCAGGTAACATGTTATAGAGCAGGAGGAGCTGAGCAGATGATATATACAATACAGTACAATCTGCAGGTATCATGTTATAGAGCAGGAGGAGCTGAGCAGATGATATATACAATACAGTACAATCTGCAGGTAACATGTTATAGAGCAGGAGGAGCTGAGCAGATGATATACCGTATACAATACAGTACAATCTGCAGGTAACATGTTATAGAGCAGGAGGAGCTGAGCAGATGATATATACAATACAGTACAATCTGCAGGTATCATGTTATAGAGCAGGAGGAGCTGAGCAGATGATATGTACAATACAGTACAATCTGCAAGTAACATGTTATAGAGCAGGAGGAGCTGAGCAGATGATATATACAATACAGTACAATCTGCAGGTATCATGTTATAGAGCAGGAGGAGCTGAGTAGATGATATATACAATACAGAATGATCTGCAGGTAACATGTTATAGAGCAGGAGGAGCTGAGCATATGATATATACAATACAGTACAATCTGCAGGTATCATGTTATAGAGCAGGAGGAGCTGAGCAGATGATATATACAATACAGTACAATCTGCAGGTATCATGTTATAGAGCAGGAGGAGCTGAGTAGATGATAAATACAATACAGTACAATCTGCAGGTAACTTGTTATAGAGCAGGAGGAGATGAGCAGATTATATATACAATACAGTTCAATCTGCAGGTATCATGTTATAGAGCAGGAGGAGATGAGCAGATGATATATACAATACAGTACAATCTGCAGGTAACATGTTATAGAGCAGGAGGAGCTGAGCAGATGATATATACAATACAGTACAATCTGCAGGTAACATGTTATAGAGCAGGAGGAGCTGAGCAGATGATATATACAATACAGTACAATCTGCAGGTAACATGTTATAGAGCAGGAGGAGCTGAGCGGATGATATATACAATACAGTACAATCTGCAGGTATCATGTTATAGAGCAAGAGGAGCTGAGTAGATGATATAGAGTAGATCCTTCATGTCGAGTTATCTAGAACCTCTTTCCCTTTAAGAGTACATTGTTTGCTTTCCTAGAATGACTCCATGAACAGATGGAGTTTATAGAAGTCGGTGTCTGGTGTCCCCACCTGCCCAGTGTATACGCTGCACACCCATAACTGGGATGGCGGAACGATCCGGTATAATCCTCCCCTCCACAGCGCTGCTGCTCCTCCGCCTGTTTCCCTGTAACCCGAGCCGGCGGAGTCTAGACAGGGGGGACGTTTAGCCTGTAATATGAAATGGCAGAGGGACTGATTAAAGACGCATTTGTTTCCCTGCTAAGTGCTTCATCGGACGCACAGAAATATCGCCAGCGCGTTCCGGAGAAATTCAATCTGTTTGTAGCCGGTGCAGCGAACCGAAATATTAGGAAAGTGGCGATGAGCGCAGTTCAGATGGGCACTTTAGTGCGGATCGCTTTACACGTTTAATGTCTGCAAAAAAAAATTTAAATTTAAAAAAATTGAATTGACTTAATAACATTAGACGCTTTAAGCGGCGAGTTTCATCTACGAAATGGTAATTCTCTGCGCGCCAATGTTAAAAAGGAGGGAGAAATCGTGTGAGATGATGTAGAATTAAATTTAGGGAGCGGCCCGAATAAATCCCAGCCAACGGTTAAAGCAGTAGTTTCCAACCAGGGTGCCTCCAACTGTTGCAAAACTACAACTCCCAGCATGCACTGACAGCCAAGGCTGTCTGTGCATGCTTTGAGTTGTAGTTTTACATCATGTAGTGTTGTGTTTCCTAACCAGGGTGTCTCCAGCTGTTGCAAAACTACCATGCTGAAACTCTACCATGCTGAGAGTTGTAGTTTTGCAACAGCTGGAGGCACACTAATTGGGAAACACTGTCATAGACGTTAGCGGATCCCTCCAATTAGACCACACTGCGGGCATGCTGGGAATTGTAGTTTTGCATCATGGAATGTTGTGCTTCCCAACCAGGGTACCTCCAGCTGTTGCAAAACTACAACTCCCGTCATGTTGAGAGTTGTAGCTTTCCAACAGCTGGAGGCACCCCGGTTTGGAAACACAATGTGTTAAAGGAACATTTTTTTTTTTTTTTTATGATAATTTAACCTCTAGGTGGAAACAAAGAGTAAGTATTAAAAATACAATGAAACCTCTCTGAGAAGACGACCAGAAAGATTGCATTGAGAAAAGGAGATGTCCAGAATGTGTTACATGGTGGAGGGGCATCTGGGCAGGATCGGAGGGTTGATTCCTAAAATAATTTTAAACTTAAAATAAACTTTTACTGAATATCTTCTCAAAAAAGACATGGGGGGGGGGGGCTTTATCGAGCTGTCTATGGGCTTGTTCACACTGAGGAATCTCTGGCAGAATCTGCACTCAAATTAAAGTGCATTCCGCCTTCAGTCAGACCCCCATTCATTTCCGTCTATTCACACGGTGTAATTTCTGCGTGGAAATGTCCTTCGCGGATCCAAATTCCACCGAACGAATTGCCATGTGGATGTACCATGAAGTCAATGAGACTTTGTGTTTCTGCACCAAATTCTGCTTCAAATTTCCTGCTAAATAGGCGCCAATTCTGCTTCATTTTAGCTTGTAGTAGAAAGAGGTTTCTGCTCCGAAATTTTGGCCAGGATTTCCCCAATTTTCTCAGTGCGAAGTTTGTCAGCAGTTTTCTCTACAGCAGGTTTACTGTAGGACCAGACAGGCCTTCACCCCCCACACACATCAATGAGCCTTGGGCCCCAAGGACCCAGTCCATGGTCATCAGTTGTCCATTCTTGGACACCCATGACCCTGTCTTTGGTCACCACTTGTCCCTACTTAGACACTCATAACCCTGTCCCTGTTTATCAGTTGTCCCTCCTTGGCCACCAGTTTTTCCTCCTTGAACCTTATGACTCTGTACCTGGTCAACAGTTGTCCCTTTTTGGACACCCATGACTCTATCTCTGGTCACCAGTTGTCCCTCCTTGGACACCCAAAATCCTGCCCCAGGTCACCAGTTGTCCCTCCTTACACACTCATAACCCTGTCCCTGTTAATCAGTTGTCCCTCCTTGGTCACCAGTTTTCCCTCCTTGAACCCCATGACTCTGTCCCTGGTCACCAGTTGTCCCTCCTTACACACTCATAACCCTGTCCCTGTTCATCAGTTGTCCCTCCTTGGTCACCAGTTTTCCCTCCGTGAACCCAATGACTGTCCATGGCCACCAGTTGTCCTTTGAACACTATTTTGTGGATACAAAACCACTACATGCCACTCAGATCCTTACACTTGCCCATTTTTCCTGCTTCCAACACATCACCCTGAAGAGCTAACTGATCACTTGCTGCCCTACCGATCCCACTCTGAGGGGCGCCATTGTCTCCAGATAAATCATGTTATGCACTTCCAGGTCAGTGGTTTATATTAGATTTTCGGTCTATACTTATATAGACTATTAAACTCCACAGACAGGAAAAACCTTCATGACACTGATCATCATTTCATGGTGGAACATGGGCATCGTGCCGCAGATGGCACCGCGTGTCAGAGCTCATATGGCGGTGTCAGTGATTAGAACCGGACATGTGCGCGTCTTCACTTACTGTCAGAAACAAGTGGGGAATCAATATGTTGTCTGCAGAAGACGTTTGCTACTTAACAGAAGTGTATTCAGACATCTTTAGCATTGACCAAAACCTGTGCACAAGGGGACGTATTTCCATGACTCTAGGATCTAGGGAAGCCCGGGCATGCTGGGAGTTGTAGTTTTGCAACAACTGGAGGCACAATGGTTGGAAAACACTATAATCTTGAGGGCACAATTGCAGCAACTGGCCCTATATAGAGGGAAATGATCTGTGATTCAACATGGTCAATGAACGGCCTGGAAGGGACCACTAAAAATGGACACACCAACCATTTTGGACACCCATTATCCTGTCCCTGGTCACTGTTTGTCCTTCCTTGGACACCGATGAACCCATGCCTGGTCCCCAATTGTCCTTCCTTGGACACCCATGACCCTGTCTCTGGTCCCCAATTGTCCTTCCTTGGACACCCATGACCCTGTCCCTGGTAATCAGTTGACCTTTCTTGGACACCCATGACCCCGTCTCTGGTCACCAATTGTTCCTTCTTGGACACCCATGACCCTGTCCCTGTTAATCAGTTGACCTTCCTTGGACACCCATGACCCCGTCTCTGGTCACCAATTGTTCATTCTAGGACACCCATGGCCCTGTCCCTGGTCACCGATTGCCCTTCCTTGGACACCCATGACCCTGTCTCTGGTCGCCAGTTGATCCATGATCCAACCTAGTCCACCAACGGCCTGGAAAGGACCACCAATAATGGACACAACGCCCATATTGTCCCTGAACTATGCCGCCCCCCAATGTGCGTCGTGGCTTCAGCCGCCTCTATGTTCCGTATAATAATCAGGATAAGACGTCTCGGTGACTCATTGTCTGTTTTCTGTCTCACAATATTATTCTGCGCCCCAGACCCGGCGTCGCTGCTGTTTTTTCTGCCAACACAAGCACCTGCCCTAAGAATTATCCCTTCAGTCTTAGAAGTAATCTGCCCAGCTGGTGCCTGCAATAAAAGAGCCACGGAGATGAGCAACTGCGTCTTTATTCTGCTTCCTTTAGATTCCTTTTCAGGATTGATATGTTTGGCAAGAAAGAATTATAAGAAACTTTCTGATATTTAAACTTTTGGTGACAGATGATAGATAAAAAAGAATAAAGAAAGATACAAAAAAGTTAAAGAGATACATAAAAGGAAGAAAGATTATAGAGAATAAACATGTGTGCAAAGATTAAAAAAAAGAAAATATTTAATATCTATCTATGTCATATCTATCTATCTCATATCTATCTATCTCATATCTATCTATCTATCTCATATCTATCTATCTCATATCTATCTATCTATCTATCTATCTATCTCATATCTATCTATCTCATATCTATCTATCCATCAATCTCATATCTATCTATATATCTATCTCATATCTATCTATCTCATATCTATCTATCTATCTCATATCTATCTATCTATCTCATATCTATCTCATATCTATCTCATATCTATCTATCCATCAATCTCATATCTATCTATCTATCTATCTCATATCTATCTATATATCTATCTCATATCTATCTATCTATCTCATATCTATCTATCTCATATCTATCTATGTATCCATCTCATATCTATCTATGTATCCATCTCATATCTATCTATCTATCTATCTATCTATCTTATATCTATCTATCTCACATCTATTTATCTCATATCTATTTCATTTCTATCTCGTATCTATCTATCTCATATCTATCTATCTCATATCTATCTATCTCATATCTATCTATCTATCTATCTCATATCTATCTATCTCATATCTATCTATCTATCTCTCTCATATCTGTCTCATATCTTTTGGTCAGGAGGAGAATTATCTATTCTTATGTCTCCCTGGAGGGGCGCTTATTCATCACGGACTTATAGAAACATTTCCTCTTTATAGCCGCAGATCCGCCACCTCATTGTCACCGATTTCCTTTCAGATTTGTGCATCTTTTTTTTTTTTCTCCGAAAGCGAACCGTCCATGTGACGCAAAAGACGACGAGATGGAGGCCCGAAAACAAAGCTGCTAATTAAAGCTCCTCTCGCTGGGTGTCCATTCTCTGTGCCCTGCAGGGGGCGCTAAGGATGCCAGAAGAGCAGAGAGATGCCCACGCTGAGCCTATGATGAGCTCAGGGCCCGTCCGCTCATTCCATCCCATCTGACCCGTCAATCAAAACCGCAGAAAGACGAAATGCCAGCCAAGAATTAGGAAGGCAGCACAAATTACCAAACGCCGGGTCACTGCGCCCCACTGCGGGCACCTCTGCGCTTCATACGGAACAGAGGAAGTTCAGGATGTCAATAATTAAGGATGACACGACCGGGGTCTGACCTTCAATTAACTTTGCCTTTTTTGATGCTTCAATTACTTCTGACTGCTGTGAAATCCGTATTAAACTATGAGGGGGTGAGAGGAGTCGCCGTCCTTGAGCGGCTGCGCTGTCACTCATACGTTATCAATGTTTCTCGCCGTACAGCCGGCCAGGAGGGAGCGCGCATGTTCCCCTTAGAAGACCAAAATCCCCAAGACACAGCTCATCCTCTTCTGTAAAAGAGAAAAAAAAATGTAATTTTCCCGTTCTGGGAAATCTGGGTGACAACCAATATGGCCGCCATGGCCGCGGCTATAGTGGATGATGGATGGATGATGCCCGGTGAAGAGGCCCAGTCCAGTGGAGGATGTATTCAGAATATAGGCTTTTGGAGGAAATAAATGACAGGACTTCACATGGACTATGTTGGGTGGTTTCCCAATGGTGGACCTCCACCAGTTCCAAAACTACGATTTCCAGTATGTCCGGACATGCTGGGAGTTGTAGTTTTACAACATCTGGAGGGCCACAGTTTGAGACCGTTGATCTAGATTTTCTGCTACGTGCCCCAATATAGTCCGTGATAAGTCCTCCAGTGATGCCGCCATTGAGGTCCTCCAAAAACCCATCTTCTGAATACCTCCTACACTAGACTGGGCATGTAAGATCACATTCAAAAAGTTTCCTTTCAAAGGTGTTACCCAAAAAATAAAAGCTAGCCCCTATTCCCAGGATAAGGGAAACTAGCAGTTCCTGGGGGTTCAACCACCGGGACCTTCACTGAATGCTCGCCCACCGCACGATTCATTCTCTACGGGACTTCTAAACATTGCCAACGGCTCTTCTCCAAACTGTGGACCTCCAGCTGTTGCAAAACTACAGTCATCCCCCCCTGTATGCTGGGAGTTGTAGTTTTGCAACAGCTGGAGGTCCACATAGGAGATATTTTTTTTAGAGTTAACTGTAATAGGCTTATAAGGTAACATTCAGAAAGTTCCCTTTTAAAGGCATTACTCCAAAAATAAATGTTAGCCCCTATTCACAGGATATAGGGGAAACAAGCTCTCCTTGGGGGTTCAACCGCCGGGATCTCCACCGATCACGGTCATGGCAGCGCACATGCCTGGCCTTTGCTCTATTCATTCTCTACAGGACTTCTAAACATTGTTGACCGCTGGTCTGCACACTGTGGCCCTCCAGCTTTTGAAAAGCTACAACCCTCACCTTCTGGGCATGCTGGGAGTTGTAGTTTTGCACAATTTGGAGTTCCACATAGGTGACATTTATGCGGAGTAAACTGTAGCAGGGCACAATCAGAAAGTTCCCTTTCAAATGTGTTACCCCTAAAAAATTTTAGCCCCTATTCCCAGGATAGGGTAAACTAGTTATTCCTGGGGGTTCAACCACCGGGACCTCCACTGATCACGTGCTCAGCCACCGCTCCATCCAATCTCTAAGTGATTTCTAAACCTTGGGACCGCTCAACTCGAGAAGTCCTATTAACAGTCAATGGTGACCAAGCATGTATTCTCACAACCAGTGGGGGTCCCAGCAGTCGGACCCCCACCAATCAGCTAGTGTCCCCTATCCTGTGGAATAGGGGGGATGACTTTAACCTCAGGATAACCCCTTTTTAAGAAAAACGCAAACACAGGCAGGAATAATAAATAGTAGTTCCTTTACTGTTTCAGTAAGCTTGATGGTTGCAGTTGTAGGAATGGGTACAACGCTTGATGGTTACTACACACTTGGTGATGCCAAAACAAGTGTTCCAAATTGCATGACTCTGACTTTACAGGAACCCACAGACACAACCACCTGATCTGGGCATGGGTGGCACCTAACTTGGAATTCAGCGTCCTTTTATTTGGGTTGATCATGTTGATCGGTGCCCGGGCTAAATCCACCATGCAAGCTCTATACCAGTGTTTCCCAACCAGTGTGCCTCCAGCCTACGGCTGTCCTGGCATGCTGGGAGTTGAAGTTGTGCAACAGCTGGAGGCCCACTGGTTGGGAAACACTGCGTCTACCCTTTGACTGATAAAAATTTGGGATGCTTTTACAAGTTTTTTCAATTTCCTCTTCCCTCGCCTCATCCTTATCTTTCATATTATTAACACTAACACGAAAGTCAAAGAGTAATGGAAGATCCGAGAGGAAATTACAAAACAGACGCTTTCGGTCCTGCCGGAAACACAGGATACAATCTGGTGAACAAAGCGCCAGGACTGACAAAAGTTATTAGGTTTTTATTTTTTTCATTTATATTTATTATGAGATAGATAGATATGAGATAGATAGATAGATAGATAGATAGATATGAGATAGATATGAGATAGATAGATAGATAGATATGAGATAGATAGATAGATAGATAGATAGATAGATATGAGATAGATAGATATGAGATAGATAGATAGATATGAGATAGATAGATAGATAGATAGATAGATAGATATGAGATAGATAGATATGAGAAGAGATAGATAGATATGAGATAGAGAGATAGATGGATATGAGATAGATAGATATGAGATATATAGATATGAGATAGATAGATAGATAGATAGATAGATAGATATGAGGTAGATGTGAGATAGATAGATATGAGATAGATAGATATGAGATAGATAGATAGATATAGGATAGATAGATATGAGATAGATATGAGATAGATAGATAGATAGATAGATATGAGATAGATAGATATGAGATAGATAGATAGATAGATATGAGATAGATAGATAGATAGATAGATAGATATGAGATAGATAGATATGAGATAGATAGATAGATAGATAGATATGAGATAGATAGATATGAGATAGATAGATATGAGATAGATAGATAGATATGAGATAGATAGATAGATGAATGTATGAGATGTATACATGGATGTTTCTTGGCCTGTGTTCCGTGGTTGGGACCAGCTGTCCTCTCTAGATAAAGACTTGGCCGGCTGTACAGTTTTCTCAGGACATATGTGTCTGGTAATGGAGACGTCTTGTGGTCTCTGACACGGAATGTAAATCTAATCACTTTTCACACTTTAAAATTTTATTTTTACACCAGTCACAAATCCCCGAGATGGAAACCTCAGAGCGATCCGTCCGTATGGGCTGCGTGAAGGGGCCGAAACCCAAACAAAGACCCTTTATTATAGTCATGTGTGCTAAGATAGGAGAAGCCAGAGGCATCTCCGATACCAACACGTCTGCTTAAGAGAGAGGGACATGGGGGGAGGTCCTGTGTATGGGCTCAGGCCTTATTGGGGCGTATAGGTAGGGACCTTTATAGTGGACGTGTCAGCAGAAAAGCATAGGTGTAAACACATGGATAGACAACTTTATTATCTCTATAGTCCTCTCCACCGCTGAGATATAACCATTTCTGCTGCTATGCAAATTAAGCCCAGGGGGCGTTCCCCAGCATGGCAAGAGCCCAGTAGGTGTTTCCCAGCCTAACAAGAGCCCAGGGGGGTGTTTCTCAGCCAGCAAAAGCTCTGAGGGTGTTCCCCAGCCTAACAAGAGTCCAGTGGGTGTTCCCCAGCCTAACAAGAGTCCATTGGGTGTTCCCCAGCCTAACAAGAGTCCAGTGGGTGTTCCCCAGCCTAACAAAAGCCCTGGGGGTGTTCCTTGGCCCAATAAGAGACCAGGATGTTTTCCCCATCCAAACAAGAGCCCAGAGGGTGTTTCCCAGCCTAGTTAAAGCCCTGGGGGGTGTTCCTTGATTCAACAAAAGCTCAGGGGGTGTTCCCCAGCCCAGTAATAGCCCAGATAAGTCCAGCTCATGTAAATATATTGCAACAGCTGAAAAGTAACAAGTTGGGTGTTCCCCAGCCAAACTATAGTCCAGTGGGTGTTCCCAAGCCTAACAGGAGCCCTGGGGGTGTTCTTTGGCCCAACAAGAGCCCAGGGGGTTTACCCCAGCCAAACAAGAGCCCAGGGGGCGTTTTCCAGCCCAATAAGAGCCATGGGGGTGTTCCTTGGCCCAACAAGAGCCCAGGGGGGCGTTTTCCAGCCCAATAAGAGCCATGGGGGTGTTCCTTGGCCCAACAAGAGCCCAGGGGGTGTTCCTTGGCCCAACAAGAGTCAAGGGGGCATTTCCCAGCCCAATAAGAGCCATGGGGGTGTTCCTTGGCCCAACAAGAGCCAAGGGGGTGTTCCCCAACCCAGTAATTGCCCAGATAAGTCCAGCCCATGTCCATATATTACAAGAGCTGAAGAGTCACAGGTTGGGGCACATTGCTCTATAAACTTCACCAGGCTGTCAGGGCATGATGGGAGTTATAGTTTTGCAACAGTTAGAAAGCCACAAGTTGCGGAACGCTGCCTTTTATATACCATTGTTGGCTATCGGGGCATGATGGGAGTTATAGTTTTACAACAGCTGAAAAGCCGCCGGTTAGGGAACATTGCTCTGTAAACTGCTGCAGGCGGTCAGGGGATGATGAGAGTTGTAGTTTTGCAACAGCTAGAAAGCCACAGGTTTGGAAACACTGGTTTGAGAGCTACTGCTGTGAATAGATGCATCGGTGTACAGCGCTGCAGAATATGTTGGAGCTATTCAAACAGCCTATAGGGACATTTCCCAGAATACATAGCAGCGGGTAAGAAATAAAGATTATCGTCCCCTACAGATGGTACGTGACCGGCTTCCAAGCACCTGCCAGCTTCCAGGCGCTCGTTGCGGGACAGATATCGTTGTATTTGACACAAGGATGTTGTGAGGGAAAAAGTGGGCGGCCGCGGTGATGTCAGTCACATGTCAGTCTCTGCAGCGGATGTGCTGTGCATGATAATTCAGCCGGAGGAGGAGGTGACATCATCCCCACTGCACCAGACTGCAGTATCAACACAACAAAGCCGCTCGCACAAATACAACTGGATGTTTGCACTGAGCATCGCTTTATGGCCGCTCGCCCATCAGTCTCTCCGAGGGGGCACCTAGTCTCCGCCTGTACACCCCGGACACAATGACACATTCTGGATCGGTGCAAACTTATCTGATACAAATTATTTCTTTATTTAGTTCCCTAAAATATTTTCATCTTGATCATTGTGTCAAGAATGCTGTAACACAGAGTTTTACAAAAAGTGTGCCTCCAGCTGTTGCAGAACTACAACTCCCAGCGTGCTCGGACAGCCGGTGACACATTTCTGGATTGTTGCAGACTCTTCTGATACAAATTATTTATTTTTCTTAAAATATTTACATTTTGATCATTGTATCAAGAATGCTGGAACACAGTGTTTTCCAAGCAGCGTGTCTCCAGCTGTTGCAAAACTACAACTCCCAGCATGCTCGGACAGCCGTTGGCACATTCCATATTGTGGCAAACTTAGCTGATACAAATTGATTTAGTTTCCCCCCAAATATTTTCATTGTGATAATTTTTTCTTAAAATATTTACATTTTGATCATTGTATCAGGAATGCAGGAATACATTGTTTTCCAAACAGCGTGTCACCGGCTGCTGCAAAACTACAACTCCCAGCATGCCCGGACAGCCAGTGGCTGTCCGGGCATGCTGGGAGTTGTAGTTTTGCAACAGTGGGAGAGACACTGTTAGGAATACACCTTTGTGCAAAAAAATAAAAGAAAATAAAAAAAACAACATTATAGCTTCTCGTTTACATTGTGGCTGCGCAATTTCCAATATGAGCCCCAATTTTGTTTTATTTGAATTTTTTCAAATAATCACCTGAATTATAGAATATTTTTTTAATATTTTACTACATATTATTGGTGGTTGCAGTCATTTTATTTATTTATTATTTTATTACATATTATTGGTGATTGCAGTTATTTTATTTATTTATAATTTTATTACATATTATTGGTGATTGCAGTTACTTTATTTATGTAATTATTTATTTATTTATTTAATTTATTTATTAGTTTATTACATATTATTGGTGGTTGCAGTTATTTTATTGATTAATGTTATTATTTATTTATTTCATTTATTTATTATTTTAATACATATTATTGGTGCTTGCAGTTATTTATTTATTTCATTTATTTATTATTTTAATACATATTATTGGTGGTTGCAGTTATTTATTTATGTAATTATTCATTATTTTAATACATATTATTGGTGATTGCAGTTATTTTATTTATTTATTATTTTATTACATATTATTGGTGATTGCAGTTACTTTATTTATGTAATTATTTATTTATTTAATTTATTTATTTATTAGTTTATTACATATTATTGGTGGTTGCAGTTATTTTATTGATTAATGTTATTATTTATTTATTTCATTTATTTATTATTTTAATACATATTATTGGTGCTTGCAGTTATTTATTTATTTCATTTATTTATTATTTTAATACATATTATTGGTGGTTGCAGTTATTTATTAATGTAATTATTCATTATTTTAATACATATTATTGGTGGTTGAAATTATTTTATTCATTTATGTAATTATTTATTTCATTTATTTATTATTTTAATACATATTGTTGGTGATTGCAGTTACTTTTTTTATTTAGTTATTTGTCTACTTAATACTTTATTACATACAATTGGTAGTTGCGGTTATTTTATTTGTTTATTTATTATAATTTATTATTATTATCATAAAATGTTATAATTTATTTTAGTTTAAATCTCTTTTTTGAACAAAGTGTAGTGTTAGTGAATGGAGACATTGGTAATCCACAATTTTATTTATTTATTTATTTATTTTTAAACAATCACCTGATTTAAAAAAAAAAATGTTTTTTAAGTATTTTATAACATTTTACTGGTAGTTGCAGTTATTTTATTTATTTGTTTGCTTGTTTGCTTATTATTTTATTTCATATTATTGGTGGTTGCAGTTATTTTATTTATTTAGTTACTTATTTATTTGTTTATTTATTTACTGCATATTAGTATAAATTTTAGAATTTATTTTAGTTTACTACTGTTTTCGACTAATATGCAGCGTTAGTGAATGGAGATGCTGGGAGTTGCTAAACTACGACTCCCAGCATGCCCGGACAGACAACAGCTCTCGTGATCTTGAAAGCATAGTAGTTCAAGCTTTCTTCTTTCTCTCCATTTCAAGGGGCAGGACCAGGTCTGTGCTGTTTGCCAGAAGAACAAACATAGTTACTTCCTTCCTTAGTTGCTTGGCCAATCAAAGCACAAAAAAATACAGTCCTAACTGTAATGCCAGAGGGAAGCTGTTATTTACCTTTTTGAATTATCTTCAGTAGGCAGACTGTCATAGCTTGCAGGTGCTCATCCCAGACTTTCTCTTGCTTTTTTCTTCTCCCACACAGAGCACATGCCAAGCCACACACCTTGCTGTGTCTATTACTAAAGACAGCAGACAACAGGCAGTGGACAGCGAATTAAAAAGAGGAGAGACACCTAGTGGCCAAAACTTTAGGGCTGTTTTTTGGGGGGTTAAGAGTTATTATTGGTAAATTAAGTGATTAACAAATATTTTAGGAATCACATATGTTATCATGTGGGGAAAGCTGCGACAACAAACATCTAATAGGTGAAACACAATTAAAATTTTCTGTATCAAACTTTAGGTGGGAAAATAGGCACAGTGCCTACTATGCCAACTATCATTGCCCATGAATTTTTCAAGGATGTGCACAGTAATCTATTATTCTATCTAAAACATGACATCATAAAGTGGTGAAATATGAAGTATTACTTGCAAATTACTTTGTTCTTACTCTGTATCCTATATATATATATATATATATATATATATATATATATACAGTATCACTGCAGTTCTATTGTATACTATCGTATATGTTCTTATTGTATAAACGTATATGGATACATGCACAGTAACACTTTATTTGTCCTATATGCTAAAGATCATTATTTGTTCTTCTTCTGTATTCGGCCATGTTTTGGGTTTCTTGAAATATTTTCCCCACTGATTTTCTGTAACAACAAGCATGAAGTAAATCTTTGTTTACTTTTCTCTCCCATTTTCTCTAGATAACCAGTTTAGAATGTCGATTCTGGAACGCCTGGAGCAGATGGAGAGGAGAATGGCCGAGATGACGGGTTCCCAGCAGCACAAACAAAGTGTGGGAGGAGGCAATGGAGGCGGAGCTAACAGTGGGGGGAGCCAAGCACAGGTATAATTTACAACAAAAAAACAATATAACTGCAATAATGCTGTCTTCTATAATCAAAACTATAACTACTATAATACTGCAATACTGCTCCTATATACAAGAATATACCGTAACTAATAGAACACTGCTCCTATATACAAGAATATAACTACTATAATACTGCTCCTATATACAAGAATATAACTACTATAATACTGCCTCCTATATACAAGAATATAACTACTATAATACTGCTCCTATATACAAGAATATAACTACTATAATACTTCTCCTATATACAAGAATATATCTACTATAATACTGCTCCTATATACAAGAATATAACTACTATAATACTGCTCCTATATACAAGAATATAACTACTATAATACTGCTCCTATATACAAGGATATAACTACTATAATACTGCTCCTATATACAGGAATATAACTACTATAATACTGCTCCTATATACAAGAATATAACTACTATAATACTTCTCCTATATACAAGAATATATCTACTATAATACTGCTCCTATATACAAGAATATAACTACTATAATACTGTTCCTATATACAAGAATATGACTACTATAATACTGCTCCTATATACAAGAATATAACTACTATAATATTGCTCCTATATACAAGAATATAACTACTACAATACTGCTCCTATATACAAGAATATAACTACTATAATACTGCCTCCTATATACAAGAATATAACTACTATAACACTGCTCCTATATACAAGAATATAACTATTATAATACTGCTCCTATATACAAGAATATAACTACTATAATACTGTATCCTATATACAAGAATAGAACTACTATAATACTGCTCCTATATACAAGAATATAACTACTATAATACTGCTCCTATATACAAGAATATAACTATTATAATACTGCTCCTATATACAAGAATATAACTATTATAATACTGCTCCTATATACAAGATCATATATAATGATGTTTTGGTGTCTCTTGCTCGCAGTGCGGCGCTGGTCCTGGCTCCATAGGAAGTTGTTTTGAGAGTCGGGTGGTGGTCGTGTGTGAGAAGATGATGGGTCGGGCCTGTTGGGCAAAATCCAAGCACCTGATTCATTCCAAGACGTTCCGAGGAATGACCCTGCTCCACCTCGCTGCTGCCCAGGGATACGCCACCCTCATCCAGACCCTTATCAAGTGGAGGTAACTACGACGGGCTGTTATATGCTGTACTGCAATCTACTGTATTGTAATATACTGTACTGTAGCATACTATAATGTAATATACTGTACTATAAAATACTATATTGTAATATACTGCACTGTAGTATACTATATTGTAATATACTGTACTGTAGCATACTATAATGTAATATACTGTACTATAAAATACTATATTGTAATATACTGCACTGTAGTATACTATATTGTAATATACTGTACTGTAGTATACTATATTTTAATATACCGTACTGTAGTATTCTATATAGTAATATACTGCACTGTAGTATACTATATAGTAATATACTGCACTATAGTATACTATATAGTAATATACTGCACTGTAGTATACTATATAGTAATATACTGCACTGTAGTATACTATAAAGTAATATACTGCACTGTAGTATATTATAAAGTAATATACTGCACTATAGTATACTATATAGTAATATCCTGTACTGTAGTATACTATATAGTAATATACTGCACTGTAGTATACTATATTGTAATGTACTGCACTGTAGTATACTATAAAGTAATATACTGCACTATAGTATACTATATTGTAATATACTGCACTGTAGTATACTATATAGTAATATACTGCACTATAGTATACTATATAGTAATATACTGCACTATAGTATACTTAATAGTAATATACTGCACTGTAGTATACTAGATAGTAATATACTGCACTGTAGTATACTATATAGTAATATACTGCACTGTAGTATACTATATTGTAATATACTACACTGTAGTATACTATATAGTAATATACTGCACTATAGTATACTATATTGTAATATACTGCACTGTAGTATACTATAAAGTAATATACTGCACTGTGGTATACTATATAGTAATATACTGCACTATAGTATACTGTATAGTAATATACTGCACTATAGTATACTTAATAGTAATATACTGCATTATAGTATACTATATAGTAATATACTGCACTATAGTATACTTAATAGTAATATACTGCACTGTAGTATACTATATAGTAATATACTGCACTGTAGTATACTATATAGTAATATATTGCACTGTAGTATACTATATAGTAATATACTGCACTGTAGTATACTATATTGTAATATACTGCACTGTAGTATACTATATAGTAATATACTGCACTGTAGTATACTATATAGTAATATACTGCACTGTAGTATACTATATTGTAATATACTGCACTGTAGTATACTATAAAGTAATATATTGCACTGTAGTATACTATATAGTAATATACTGCACTGTAGTATACTATATTGTAATATACTGCACTGTAGTATACTATATAGTAATATACTGCACTGTAGTATACTATATTGTAATATACTGCACTGTAGTATACTATAAAGTAATATACTGCACTGTAGTATACTACATTGTAATATACTGCACTGTAGTATACTATATAGTAATATACTGCACTGTAGTATACGAAATAATAATATACTGCACTGTAGTATACTATAAAGTAATATACTGCACTGTAGTATACTATGTTGTAATATACTGCACTGTAATATACTATATAGTAATATACTGCACTGTAGTATACTATATTGTAATGTACTGCACTGTAGTATACTATATTGTAATGTACTGCACTGTAGTATACTATATAGTAATATACTGCACTGTAGTATACTATATTGTAATATACTGCACTGTAGTATACTATAAAGTAATATACTGCACTGTAGTATACTATGTTGTAATATACTGCACTGTAATATACTATATAGTAATATACTGCACTGTAGTATACGATATAATAATATACTGCACTGTAGTATACTATAAAGTAATATACTGCACTGTAGTATACTATGTTGTAATATACTGCACTGTAATATACTATATAGTAATATACTGCACTGTAGTATACTATATTGTAATATACTGCACTGTAGTATACTATAAAGTAATATACTGCACTGTAGTATACTATATAGTAATATACTGCACTATAGTATACTTAATAGTAATATACTGCACTGTAGTATACTATAAAGTAATATACTGCACTGTAGTATACTATAAAGTAATATACTGCACTGTAGTATACTATAAAGTAATATACTGCACTGTAGTATACTATATTGTAATATACTGCACTGTAGTATACTATATAGTAATATACTGCACTATAGTATACTATATAGTAATATACTGCACTGTAGTATACTATATAGTAATATACTGCACTGTAGTATACTATATAGTAATATACAGCACTGTAGTATACTATATAGTAATATCCTGTACTGTAGTATACTATATAGTAATATACTGCACTGTAGTATACTATATAGTAATATACTGCACTGTAGTATACTATATAGTAATATACTGCACTGTAGTATACTATAAAGTAATATACTGCACTGTAGTATACTTAATAGTAATATACTGCACTGTAGTATACTTAATAGTAATATACTGCACTGTAGTATACTATATTGTAATATACTGCACTGTAGTATACTATATTGTAATGTACTGCACTGTAGTATACTATATAGTAATATACTGCACTGTAGTATACTATATAGTAATATACTGCACTGTAGTATACTATAAAGTAATATACTGCACTATAGTATACTATATAGTAATATCCTGTACTGTAGTATACTATATAGTAATATACTGCACTGTAGTATAATATATAGTAATATACTGCACTGTAGTATACTTAATAGTAATATACTGCACTGTAGTATACTTAATAGTAATATACTGCACTGTAGTATACTATATTGTAATATACTGCACTGTAGTATACTATATTGTAATGTACTGCACTGTAGTATACTATATAGTAATATACTGCACTGTAGTATACTATATAGTAATATACTGCACTGTAGTATACTATAAAGTAATATACTGCACTATAGTATACTATATAGTAATATCCTGTACTGTAGTATACTATATAGTAATATACTGCACTGTAGTATAATATATAGTAATATACTGCACTGTAGTATACTTAATAGTAATATACTGCACTGTAGTATACTTAATAGTAATATACTGCACTGTAGTATAATATATAGTAATGTACTGCACTGTAGTATACTATATACTAATATACTGCACTGTAGTATACTATATAGTAATATACTGCACTGTAGTATACTATATAGTAATGTACTGCACTGTAGTATAATATATAGTAATGTACTGCACTGTAGTATACTATATAGTAATATCCTGTACTGTAGTATACTATATAGTAATATACTGTTTTGTTATATACTGTACTGATATATATTATATTGTCATATACACATGTCCGTGATGAACGCACTGCAGAGCTTTATACCCCCATTATTCTACCTTCGACAGACAATTCAGATAAAGCGGAATCTGATTATAATATCATCGATATATCAGGATTTATCAATACTTGGAGCCTTGTAGGATATTCTATAGTGCAGGTGCTGCCACCTAGAGGTGTAATGTGACGGTGCTCACGCTGAAAACAAATTTGAAAAAAAGAAATTATCTACCAATAGCTGTGTTTCCCTACCAAAGTGCCTCCAGCTGTTGCAAAACTACAACTCTCAGGATGCCCGGACAGCCGAAGGCTGTCCGGGCATCCTGAGAGTTGTAGTTTTGCAACAGCTGGAGGCGCACTGGTTGGAAAACACTGACCTATAAAAAAAAAAAACAGTTTGTAATATCTTTTTTTCCATTTCCCAACAGTTGTCATACTGTCAGTGGTTGCTATGGACAATAATACATAGCAACCAGCTCCAGCATTTGATCTTTACTAACAGCCAGGGTAAACTAAGGCATCACGTAGAATTTAAAGGGGTACTCCGGGGAAAAACTTTTTTTTTTTTTTTTTTTAAATCAACTGATGCCAGAAAGTTAAACAGATTTGTAAATTAAAGGGGTATTCTAGGCCAAAACTTTTTTTTATATATCAACTGGCTCCGGAAAGTTAAACAGATTTGTAAATGAATTCTATTAAAAAATCTTAATCCTTCCAATAGTTATTAGCTTCTGAAGTTGAGTTGCTGTTTTCTGTCTAACTTCTCTCTGATGACTCACGTCCCGGGAGCTGTGCAGTTCCTATGGGGATATTCTCCCATCATGCACAGCTCCTGGGACGTGACATCATCAGTGAGCAGTTAGACAGAAAACTTCAGAAGCTAATAACTATTGGAAGGATTAAGATTTTTTAATAGAAGTAATTCACAAATCTGTTTAACTTTCCGGAGCCAGTTGATATATATAAAAAAAGGTTTTGCCTGGAATACCCCTTTAAGGTGGTATTGTGGTTTTTCAGAACTTCTTCCCATTTAGGGAATAACTATTATACTTGGGGGTCTTCTACTTGAACATGAACCTACTATATATTGATCCCCAATAACCGTGAATTAAAGGCGTTTTCCATGTCTGTCTACAGGACTAAGCATGCTGACAGCATCGATCTGGAACTAGAGGTCGATCCTTTAAATGTTGATCATTTCTCATGCACTCCTCTGGTAAGGACTTTATTCGTATTATATCAATTGTCTCTAAAATGTGGACCTCTAGATGTTGCAAAACCAGGGCTCAAATCCTGCAGGAATGGGTGGGAACTGAGTTCCTGCACTTTTTCCACAGCAGGAACACCGTTCCCATTAGCAGGCGTACAGCAGGACCAGCCCTTGAGTGGAAATCTTGGGTGAGTTCCTGCACTTTTTTTTCCCCCAGGACTTGACCCCTGTGCAAAACTACAACTCCCAGCATGCCCGGACAGCCAACGGCTGTCCGGGCATGCTGGGAGTTGTAGTTTTGCAACATCTGGAGGTCCGCTGATGTATATGAATCGACACATGTTATGCCACGTTCACACTTTGCATATTTTCCCATATGGAGTCCAAAAAGTTTACCAAAAATTTACCATGTACTGCATTGTCTCATTCGTCCCATTTGTCTCATTTGGCCCCCACATGATCCTAACCCTATAATGCCCCCTCTTCTTTCCCAGATGTGGGCCTGCGCACTGGGCCACACCGAAGCTGCCGTAGTGCTGTATAAATGGGACCGAAGGGCCATCTCCATCCCCGACTCTCTGGGCAGACTCCCCCTGTCCATCGCCCGTTCCCGGGGCCACGTAAAGCTTGCAGAGTGTCTGGAACAGTTGCAAAGGGAAGAACAGTCCCAGCTGGGGCAAAACGCCCGGTTACAGTGCTCCCCGGGGGCCGAGGCCAGCGCGGACAGCTGGTTAAACCAATGGCAGAGCGAGGCCATCAACCACCCACAGGAGGCTCAGAAGGGCGTCACCATTATTTCCAATGTTAACGCAGGTAAGAAGATCCCTGGAGATCTGCTCCGATCACTGGAGGGAAGTTTGCGTTTTTCCTGCAGTGCCCTCTGCTGGGGAATTATAGTATTACATGCAATGTAATCCAAGGACAGATCTTCCAGAGCAGGAGGCGACCAAGTGTGAGTCCTGATACAATAAATAAGTAGGGAATTAAAACTGTGGTCTCCAAACTGTGGACCTTTAGATGTTGCACCAGCTGGAGGTTCACCGTTTGGGGAACACTGAATTAGTGAGATCTGCCTAGTAATACAAATATCTGTACAGAACAAAACGCATAGGTGGGATCCCAGCAGAAATGGCGGCCGGCATAGTTTGTATAAAGAGGTCGATTGTTCCGTAGTTCTACCAGGGCCATGTGAGGTTTGGGAGATGCTTCTACTTAGGAGGAATTAGCAATGTGTTTTGCGGGCGGAATGACTACGGATCCCACAGAACAATATCAGCCAGTAGTAAAATGTACATGGAAAATATAGAAATGTTCTCCTGGAAAGGAAAAACGGTGAGTGAGAAATTCAGCTTATTCGCCGCAAAGAAGTGGAGTCATGTGATCGGTGTGAATCAACAAAATATTATGTAACAAGTTCTAATGAGAATAGATAAAAGATAGATAGATATGGATAGATAGATAGATATGAGATAGATAGATATGAGATAGATAGATAGATATGAGATAGATATGAGATAGATATGAGATAGATAGATATGAGATAGATAGATATGAAATAGATAGATATGAGATAGATAGATAGATATGAGATAGATAGATATGAGATAGATAGATATGAAATAGATAGATATGAGATAGATAGATAGATATGAGATAGATATGAGATATATAAGAGAGATAGATATGAGATAGACAGATAGATAGATATAAGATAGATAGATAGATAAATAGATAGATAGATATGAGATAGATATGAGAGATAGATAGATATGAGAGATAGTTAGATAGATAGATAGATAGATATGAGATAGATAGATATGAGATAGATAGATAGATAGATAGATAGATAGATATGAGATAGATATGAGATAGATATGAGATAGATAGATAGATATGAGATAGATATGAGATATATAAGAGAGATAGATATGAGATAGACAGATAGATAGATATAAGATAGATATGAGATAGATAGATATGAGATATATAGATAGATAGATATGAGATAGATAGATAAATAGATAGATAGATATGAGATAGATATGAGAGATAGATAGATATGAGAGATAGTTAGATAGATAGATAGATAGATAGATAGATATGAGATAGATAGATATGAGATAGATATGAGATATATAGATAGATAGATATGAGATAGATAGATATGAGATAGATAGATAGATAGATAGATAGATAGATATGAGATAGATATGAGAGATAGATATGAGATAGATAGATAGATAGATAGATAAATAGATAAATAGATATAAGATAGATATGAGATAGATAGATATGAGATAGATAGATATGAGATAGATAGATATGAGATAGATAGATAGATAGATATATATGAGATAGATAGATATGAGATAGATAGATAGATAGATATGAGATAGATAAATAAATAGATGATAGATAGATATATAGATAGATATGAGATAGATAGATAGATAGATAGATAGATAGATAGATATGAGATAGATAGATGATAGATAGATATGAGATAGATAGATAGATAGATAGATGGACTGATGAAATTTCTAAACATTTTTCTTTATTCCTTACAGAATTGAGAAGACCTCGGTCGGAGCCCTCCAATTACTACAGTAGTGAAAACCCAAAAGATTACCCCGCTGCTAAAAAACACAAGTTGAACCCAGAATATTTCCAGGTGAGGCAGGAGAAGGTCATGGCCACCGCTCTGAGCATGGAGCAGACCGCCATCAGGAAGCAGAGCTCCGGCTCCAAGCAGCCAATGTCCGAACCCACACACGGGGAGGAAATGCGCCACTACGCCAGAGAGCTTCCCCAGCGCACTCCAGATACCTCCGCATACAGAGCTACCGCAGGACTGAAATGGAGCCAGAAGGAACTCTACCTGGGACAGGTGACGGGAACGTCCAAGTCCACAGGACTGGGGAAGGATGTTGTGGGGCATAGATTACGTCAGAGGGAACAGATGAGCGTCTTAATGATGTCCGAGAGGGAAATGGTGGATGCTGATCTACTGTCTTATAGAGAAAACATGGAGAATGAAGATTGCTTACAACACATGGATGACCTCCAGGTAAGGGCCAGGTTCTTGCCAGGGTTGGTGCAAGGATTTCTGTCATGCTAGACCAGTGTTTTCCAACCAGTGTGCCTCCAGCTGTTGCAAAACTACAATTCCCAACATGCCCGGACAGCCTTTGGCTGTCCGGGCATGCTGGGAGTTGTAGTTTTGCAACAGCTGGAGGCACACTGGTTGGGAAACACTGTCCTAGGCAAAAGCTAGGCTCGTCCTTTGACACACCCGACCTTGCTACTGGGGTGACACACTGTAACAAACCACCTAACTCATGTTGCTGGTTGAGCAAGTGGTTTGGATGCTGGTTGTCTAACTTTCTTGTGGCAGGCAGTACGGCACCCCTCATCAAGAGGGCGCTCTAGGTGGCTGCCTATTTTGCCTATAGGCAGAGCCGGACCTGGTTCTTGCACATGTCCTTCTGACCCATAGTGTTTCTCTTGACGAAGCCTATATACCGTACTGTATGCCAGGGATCCCAATCATATCCAAGGGAACCATCTATGTTGGCGCACCCACTTGATTTGTTGATGACTTTCCTCCATAGTTCATCCTATGTTCATGAAAAGGGTGGAGAACCACTTGGGTTCACTCAAAGGTGGAAATGACTTCTTTGGAGAGCAGGTCTAGGGCACAGTGAACACCTTGGGTTGGAGATCGAAGGTGTCACGTATGGGCAGGGAAGTAGTGCAGCCCTGTTCTCAACCACTCCCTCTGACCCTGCCTACTTGCCTATCCACCCTAAAAAGCGGATCGACAACCACAGTGACGGTCCCTTCCTAAATAAGTGAAGGAAGTCACTGTCAACAAAATTCAGTTAGGGAGCACACAGACTAACAGAAATAATATATAAACAAACACAATAAGTCACAGTCCACTAGACGAGTCAATTCCAGGAGTTATCAGAAGTGCTAAGTCGCAAAAACAGGAAAAAGGTCAGAATGGCAGAAGATCAGGAATACAAGAAACAACGTTAGTAACTGGAGATACCTCTTTCGCAGGCAAGGTCTGAAAGCACATTGCAGACTTAAATACAAGCTGGACAGGTGAAAAGCTCTGGGTTCTTACATAAGGTAGATCAGGTTTCTCCATCCCCCCTTGATTCGCTCCATTTAGGGTTTGTACCATTAATACACTAATATTGAAAATCTAGACCATAGATGATTAGCCCACATGCAAGGGGCCTCATCCTTGTTATGAAGCCTCTTTATAACACAATTTTGGGAGCCATTTTGTTGAACAACCTTCTCTCCCCCAAAAGAGATGGGTTGTAGAGCAAGTCCCCGGCCACTGGTAAGAGGCCATATACTTGATATGAGGCCTCATCTACCAGGTGCCCTCTATGCCTGCAAAAAACCTCAGAAGGCAGCTATACTGGGTGGGGTATAGGTCAATTTTGGAAAACATTTTTGGGACAACCTTCTCCCCTGCACAAGATGTGTTGTGGGACAAGTCAACAAGTAGCAAAGCACTTGTGAGAGGCCCTATTCTCCAGACAAGCCAAGAAGGCAGCTACTGCATACTATATAGGCCATATTTTTGGGCAGGAGACTAGAGGTAGCCGCCGCACCTTACTTATTAAATTTACTATTTATGAACGGACTATTTAGCTTAAATTTTTTTTTTTTTTAAAGACCATATTGGTGGATGTCAATTGAATTGAGATTTGTTAGCACAATTGGGAAAATAACTACAAAGGGGTGTCCTACTCCCTGGAGGACCCAGCACATCCACCAAAGAATATTAAAAGGGCACTCTGCCCCTAGACATCTTATCCCCTATCCAAAGGATAGGGGATAAGATGTGTGATCACCGGGGTCCCGCTGCTGGGGACCCCCGCGGTCTCCCTGCAGCATCGGGCATTCGTTTAGAGCGTCGGATGCAGCACTGGAAGCTCGTGACATCACAGCCGCACCCTGCTCGTTACATCACGGCCACGCCCCCTCAATGCAAGTCTACGGGAGGGGGCATGACGGCCATCACGCCCCCTCCCATAGACATGAGTGGGGCGTTACTGTGACATCACAAGCCTTTACCCCACATCGCCAGTCATCCAGCAAGAAGCGAAGTTTGCTCCGTGCACCGGATGTCTGGGGTGCCGCAGCCGAGATCCCCTTTAGATAGGGGATAAGATGTCTAGGGGTGGAATACCCCTTTAAATTAACTGGCACTTCATGTAATACTTCCTCTCTCCACTGGGAGTGCTGACACATTTCCTATAAGATAATAGTGAATCTTCAAGGATCCCAGCAGGACATCAGTTTACCACCAAATAAGAAATTCCCAAAGTGGGCAACCCCTGTAAATGTGGGGCATCCTAGACTTAGTGTGGGTATTTTATTAGTGGTCTCATCCAGCCGCACAATACCACCGCCCTGGATGTATATTCCAGCACAGGTCAGGCTCCCGGTTGTCGATGTTTGACCAGCTCTCTCAGCGGAGGCTTTAAACTGGCAGCGGCTTCATCCAAGTGGTTGCAGATTGATCATCGGAGTTCATTATCTCCTCCAGAGACAGCGGCCGGGCGGGTGATGAATGTCTTCTATATGCCAGCATCTTTCATAGCGCCACTTCACAAGTTTACAGTAAATAAATCCTCGCTGTTCATGTCAAGATTATGTTCTGCCGCTCGGCCTCGTAGATGTTTCATTTTTCTTGCTAAATACGTCAAATATGGGGGGGGGGGAAATTGCAGAGAGAGAAAAGAGACAACGTAAAAAGGCGACTGCGGCCTCGTCCGGGCAGATCTCCGGAGCCAGACGCTAATGGACAATTATCAACGTTTCCACATTTATTATGAAAGTTGTCCTAAAACCCATCTTAATAGTTTCCTTTTAATGGGACTCGGCACCATAATGAAGATGTAGGTTGTCCTTCCGTGAACCTGAGCTAAATGCATGGATAGTAATGGGTGATGTGCCTATGATAAGGGGTTAAAATACATACTGCACAAGGGCAAGTGCAATGGACCCAACACAGTAAGTGACAGACTGATAGAGACAGAAAGAGGGCCCTGCCCGGGAGGGTTTACAGTCTGGAAACCATCAACAAGTAGGATATAAATAGATAGATTCCAGGTATAACTTAAAGGGGTACTCGCTGCTCAGCATTTGGAACAAAATGTTCTGAATGCTTAGAGCCGGTGCCAGGAGCTCGTGATGTCATAGCCTGCATTGACTTGCATTGAGGGGGCGGTGCATGACATCATGAGGGGCGGGGCTGTGACGTCACGAGCTCCAGGGTTCGGAACAGTTTGTTCCAAACGCTGAGCAGCAGAGTACCCCTTTAAAGAGGTTATCCCAAAAAAAGTCTACCCTATCCATTGAATAACTATCGGATCAGTCCTCCAGGCCCACCAACGATCCAGGATTTGAATTCTTCCCTTTTCTATTCCACTAGAGTACCTAAAAAAAACTTGAATGTTGGTAGGCATCTTGAAGATTGGGTAGGGGCAATGGTGACCAGGAATTATCTATTCAAGAGACACTAGTGGTCCCCTACCCAAGGCCCACCAACATTCCAACTTCTCACTCAACCTGAAGAAAGCCCTAGCCCAAAACGTTGCTATATGATTGATTGATTGATTGATTGAATGAAACATAAAGAACATGGCTGATACTTCATGGCATGGAGAAAAACATTTGAGAACGTTCAAGCACCAACAGAAAAAGAAGGAGGATTACGAATCGGCAGCTGGACCTTAAACTGCCTTTACTAGACTAGTAGCCATGCTGTCTATCAACTGGGAGGTGCTCACGTGAAACAAGGATAATCCGGTGCATACAAACACCAAGGTAATAAGGAACGGAGCACTCACCCGGTAAGGTGTCCCCAGTTGGCAAAGTGTTATCAACACCCGGTCATTCTTCGGCAGAGAGGCGGTAGATGGTACGGGGGGAGCTCAGACGTCGGTCACAGAGTGTATCACGCCAATAGATGTGCGATCTGACAAAGCACCAATTGGCGTTATATGGTCCATGGCCAGTGTCTGAGCTCCCCCCGTACCATCTACCGCCTCCCTGCCAAAGAATGACCGAATGTTGATAACGCTTTGCCAACCGGGGACACATTACCGGGTGAGTGCTCCATTCCTTATTACCTTGGTGTTTGTAAACATTTGAGAACATTTTGCAAACACTTTGTTTGGGTTAAATTATTTAAATTTGATCATCATAAGCAAAATCCTTGGTTTTGGTTTTTCTCTACTAAACCCAACTCCTTCCATGAGATATGGAGGAGAAAGCTACCTATTCCTTCAACAATATGCTCATACGAAGATCGGGGTAGTCATAAGAATGGCTGGGTGGGCATCTTTTCCACTTCTTTTAGACAGATGTTGGGGAAAACTATTCAGTATGGCAGCATATAAAACCTTCTTCTGCAGACACATGGCCTGCCCTGAGCTCTGTGTATTTAGGGCACCGCAGTGCTGGGTATTGATTGTAGATAAAACCCGTCTGTGACTTAAGTACCGGGGGCGCAGCTTAAGAGGCTGAGCGTCTAATGATTTCACATTCTGTCAGTATACGAGCTATATACAATGATTTAACATTCTGTCAATGGGGTCAGTATATGAGCTACAGTGGGGATCAAAAGTTTGGGCACCCCAGGTAAAAATTTGTATTAATGTGCATAAAGAAGCCAAGGAAAGATGGAAAAATCTCCAAAAGGCATCAAATTACAGATTAGACATTCTTATAATATGTCAACAAAAGTTAGATTTATTTCCATCATTTACACTTTCAAAATAACAGAAAAAAATGGCATCTGATAAAGTTTGGGCACCCTGCAGAGTTAATATCTTGTACTGCCCCCTTTGGCAAGTATCACAGCTTGTAAACGCTTTTTGTAGCCAGCCAAGAGTCTTTCAATTCTTGTTTGAGGTATCTTTGCCCATTCTTCCTTACAAAAGTCTTCCAGTTCTTTGAGATTTCTGGACTGTCTGTCACGCACGGCTCTTTTAAGGTCTATCCATAGATTTTCAATTATGTTGAGGTCAGGAGATTGTGAAGGCCATGGCAAAACCTTCAGTTTACGCCTCTTGATGTAATCCCCCGTGGATTTCGAGGTGTGTTTAGGATCATTATCCATTTGTAGAAGCCATCCTCTCTTTAACTTCAGCTTTTTCACAGATGGCATCAAGTTAGCATCCAAAATTTGCTGAAATGTTATTGAATCCATTTTTCCTTCTACTCGTGAGATGTTCCCTGTGCCACTGGCTGCAATACACCCCCAAAGCATGATTGATCCACCCCCATGCTTAACAGTTGGACAGAGGTTCTTTTCATTAAATTCTGTTCCTCTTCTTCTCCAAATGTACCTTTGCTGATTCCGGCCAAAAAGTTCAATTTTAACCTCATCGGTCCCCAGAACTTGTTTCCAAAATGCATCAGGCTTGTCTATATGTTCATTTGCAAAGTTCAAACGCTGATTTTTGTGCTGAGGACCTAGAAGAGGTTTTCTTCTGATGACTCTTCCATGAAGACCATATTTGTACAAGTATCTCATTATAGTGGAATAGTGTACCACAACTCCAGTGTCTGCCAGATCTTTCTGGAGGGATTGTGCAGTCAAACGTGGGTTTTGAATTGTTTTTCTCACAATCCTGCGAGCTGTTCTGTCTGATATTTTTCTTGGTCTTCCAGATCTTGCTTTAACTTCCACTGTTCCTGATGACTGCCATTTCTTAATTACATTCCGAACAGAGGATATTGACATCTGAAAATGTTTTGCTATCTTCTTATAGCCTTCTCCAGCTTTGTGAACATCAACTATTTTCAGTTTCAGATTTCTAGACAACTGCTTAGAAGAACCCATGGTGCTGATTTTTGGGGCAAGGTCAGATGAGTCTGGGCATTTAAAACCTTTGAGATTGACATCACGTGGTCTTCCTAGATGATGATTGAGAACAATCCATGACACTGGCAGGTCTCAGCTTTGCAAAGGGCGCAGTGCATGCTATAAATTCTGCAGGGTGCCCAAACTTTTGCAGACGCCATTTTTGGGTTTTCTGTTATTTTGAAAGTGTAAATGATGGAAACAAAATCTAACTTTTGTTGACATATTATAAGAATGTCTAATCTGTAATTTGATGCCTTTTGGAGATTTTCCATCTTTCCTTGGCTTCTTTATGCACATTAATACAAATTTTTACCTGGGGTGCCCAAACTTTTGATCCCCACTGTATATCCAATGATTTCACATTCTGCCAATGGGGTCAGTATACGAGTTATATCCAATGATGTCACATTCTGTCAGTGGGGTCAGTATACGAGTTATATCCAATGATGTCACATTCGGTCAGTGGGGTCAGTATACGAGTTATATCCAATGATGTCACATTCTGTCAGTGGGGTCAGTATACGTTCTATATCCAATGATGTCACATTCTGTCAGTGGGGTCAGTATACGAGCTATATCCAATGTTACTATAGTGAGATCGTACAGTAAGTACAAACCTAAACGATGTCGTGTTCTTCAGAATGTCCTTCTTTTCTATAACCAGGTGAATATGATGAATTTGGCAGAACAGATCATTGAAGCTACACCTGACCGGATCAAGAGGGAGAATTTTGTACCCATGGAATCTCCCCTGGCAGAGCGGGCAGACACCGCAGCGTTCAGCACCACCATGAGCTGGCTGGCCAGTTATCTTGCTGATGTTGATCACATACCTAGCGCTGCACATATACGGTAAGTTCTTACAGAAAACATTGTTTTCACATCAACACTGATCATTTACTAAATATATGATACCTAGGTTATACCTATATCACTATGTACAGGAGATATATAACTTATACCAGATGTACATATATAATTATATACAGTATATACCCAGGTTATACCAGCATGGTCCTTATCACTATATACAGGAGATATATAACTTATACCAGCTGTACATATATAATTATATACAGTATATACCAGGTTATACCAGCATGGTCCATATCACAATATACAGGAGATATATAACTTATACCAGCTGTACATATATAATTATATACAGTATATACCAAGATTATACCAGCATGGTCCATATCACTATATACAGGAGATATATAACTTATACCAGCTGTACATATATAATTATATACAGTATATACCAGGTTATACCAGCATGGTCCATATCACTATATATAGGAGATATATAACTTATACCAGCTGTACATATATTATTATATACAGTATATACCAGGTTATACCAGCACGGTCCATATCACTATATACAGGAGATATATAACTTATACCAGCTGTACATATATATATATTATATACAGTATATACCAGGTTATACCAGCATGGTCCATATCACTATATACAGGAGATATATAACTTATACCAGCTGTACATATATATTATATACAGTATATACCCAGGCTATACCAGCATGGTCCATATCACTATATACAGGAGATATATAACTTATACCAGCTGTACATATATATTATATACAGTATATACCAGGTTATACCAGCATGGTCCATATCACTATATACAGGAGATATATAACTTATACCAGCTGTACATATATATTATATACAGTATATACCCAGGTTATACCAGCATGGTCCATATCACTATATACAGGAGATATATAACTTATACCAGCTGTACATATATATTATATACAGTATATACCCAGGTTATACCAGCATGGCCCATATCACTATATACAGGAGATATATAACTTATACCAGCTGTACATATATATTATATACAGTATATACCAGGTTATACCAGCATGGTCCATATCACTATATACAGAAGATATATAACTTATACCAGCTGTACATATATAATTATATACAGTATATACCTAGGTTATACCAGCATGGTCCATATCACTATATACAGTAGATATATAACTTATACCAGCTGTACATATATAATTATATACAGTATATACCTAGGTTATACCAGCATGGTCCATATCACTATATACAGGAGATATATAACTTATACCAGCTGTACATATATAATTATATACAGTATATACTCGGATTATACCAGCATGGTCCATATCACTATATACAGGAGATATATAACTTATACCAGCTGTACATATATATTATATACAGTATATACCCAGGTTATACCAGCATGGTCCATATCACCATATACAGGAGATATATAACTTATGCCAGCTGTACATATATTATATACAGTATATACCCAGGTTATACCAGCATGGTCCATATCACTATATACAGGAGATATATAACTTATACCAGCTGTACATATATAATTATATACAGTATATACCAGGTTATACCAGCATGGTCCATATCACTATATACAGGAGATATATAACTTATACCAGCTGTACATATATAATTATACACAGTATATACCCAGGTTATACCAGCACGGTCCATATCATTATATACAGGAGATATATAACTTATGCCAGCTGTAAATATATATTATATACAGTATATACCCGGATTATACCAGCATGGTCCATATCACTATATACAGGAGATATGTAACTTATACCAGCTGTACATATATATTATATACAGTATATACCAGGTTATACCAGCATAGTACATATCACTATATACAGGAGATATATAACTTATACCAGCTGTACATATATATTATATACAGTATATACCAGGTTATACCAGCATGGTCCATATCACCATATACAGGAGATATATAACTTATACCAGCTGTACATATATATTTATATACAGTATATACCAGGTTACACCAGTGTGGTCCATATCACTATATACAGGAGATATATAACTTATACCAGCTGTACATATATATTATATACAGTATATACCAGGTTATACCAGCATGGTCCATATCACTATATACAGGAGATATATAACTTATACCAGCTGTACATATATATTGTATACAGTATATACCAGGTTATACCAGCATGGTCCATATCACTATATACAGGAGATATATAACTTATACCAGCTGTACATATATATTATATACAGTATATACCCAGGTTATACCAGCATGGTCCATATCACCATATACAGGAGATATTTAACTTATACCAGCTCTACATATATAATTATATACAGTATATACCAGGTTATACCAGCATGGTCCATATCACCATATACAGGAGATATATAACTTATACCAGCTGTACATATATATTATATACAGTATATACCAGGTTATACCAGCATGGTTCATATCACTATATACAGGAGATATATAACTTATACCAGATGTACATATATAATTATATACAGTATATACCCAGGTTATACCAGCATGGTCCATATCACTATATACAGGAGATATATAACTTATACCAGCTGTACATATATATTATATACAGTATATACCCAGGTTATACCAGCATGGTCCATATCACTATGTATGTGAGATATATAACTTATACCAGCTGTACATATATAATTATATACAGTATATACCCAGGTTATACCAGCATGGTCCATATCACTATATACAGGAGATATATAACTTATACCAGCTGTGCATATATATTATATACAGTATATACCCAGGTTATACCAGCATGGTCCATATCATTATATACAGGAGATATATAACTTATACCAGCTGTACATATATATTATATATAGTATATACCCAGGTTATACCAGCATGGTCCATATCACTATATACAGGAGATATATAACTTATACCAGCTGTACATATATAATTATATACAGTATATACCAGGTTATACCAGTGTGGTCCATATCACTATATACAGGAGATATATAACTTATACCAGCTGTACATATATATTATATACAGTATATACCAGGTTATACCAGCATGGTCCATATCACTATATGCAGGAGATATATAACTTATACCAGCTGTACATATATATTATATACAGTATATATCAGGTTATACCAGCATGGTCCATATCACTATATACAGGAGATATATAACTTATACCAGCTGTACATATATATTATATACAGTATATACCCAGGTTATACCAGCATGGTCCATATCACCATATACAGGAGATATATAACTTATACCAGCTGTACATATATATTATATACAGTATATACCCAGGTTATACCAGCATGGTCCATATCACAATATACAGGAGATATATAACTTATACCAGCTGTACATGTATATTATATACAGTATATACCCAGGTTATACAAGCATGGTCCATATCACTATATACAGGAGATATATAACTTATGCCAGCTGTACATATATATTATATACAGTATATACTCGGATTATACCAGCATGGTCCATATCACTATATACAGGAGATATATAACTTATACCAGCTGTACATATATATTATATACAGTATATACCAGGTTATACCAGTATGGTCCATATCACCATATACAGGAGATATATAACTTATACCAGCTGTACATATATATTATATACAGTATATACCCAGGTTATACCAGAATGGTCCATATTACTATATACAGGAGATATATAACTTATACCAGCTGTACATATATATTATATACAGTATATACCCAGGTTATACCAGCATGGTCCATATCACTATATACAGGAGATATATAACTTATACCAGCTGTACATATATAATTATATACAGTATATACCAGGTTATACCAGTGTGGTCCATATCACTATATACAGGAGATATATAACTTATACCAGCTGTACATATATATTATATACAGTATATACCAGGTTATACCAGCATGGTCCATATCACCATATACAGGAGATATATAACTTATACCAGCTGTGCATATATATTATAAACAGTATATACCAGGTTATACCAGCATGGTCCATATCACTATATACAGGAGATATATAACTTATACCAGCTGTACATATATAATTATATACAGTATATACCAGGTTATACCAGCATGGTCTATATCACTATATACAGGAGATATATAACTTATACCAGCTGTACATATATATTATATACAGTATATACCCAGGTTATACCAGCATGGTCCATATCACTATATACAGAAGATATATAACTTATACCAGCTGTACATATATATTATATACATTATATTCCCAGGTTATACCAGCATGGTCCATATCACTATATACAGAAGATATATAACTTATACCAGCTGTACATATATATTATATACAGTATATACCCAGGTTATACCAGCATGGTCCATATCACTATATACAGGAGATATATAACTTATACCAGCTGTGCATATATAATTATATACAGTATATACCAGGTTATACCAGCATGGTCCATATCACTATATACAGGATATATAACTTATACCAGCTGTATATATATATATATATATATATATATATTATATACAGTATATACCCAGGTTATACCAGCATGGTCCATATCACCATATACAGGAAATATATAACTTATACCAGCTGTACATATATATTATATACAGTATATACCCAGGTTATACCAGAATGGTCCATATTACCATATACAGGAGATATATAACTTATACCAGCTGTACATATATATAATATACAGTATATACCCAGGATATACCAGCATGGTCCATATCACTATATACAGGAGATATATAACTTATACCAGCTCTACATATATAATTATATACAGTATATACCAGGTTATACCAGCATGGTCCATATCACTACATACAAGAGATATATAACTTATACCAGCTGTACATATATATATTATATACAGTATATACCCAGGATATACCAGCATGGTCCATATCACTATATACAGGAGATATATAACTTATACCAGCTGTACATATATATTATATACAGTATATACCCAGGTTATACCAGCATGGTCCATATCACTATATACAGGAGATATATAACTTATACCAGCTGTACATATATATTATATATAGTATATACCAGGCTATACCAGCATGGTCCATATCACTATACACAGGAGATATATAACTTATACCAGCTGTACATATATATAATATACAGTATATACCCAGGATATACCAGCATGGTCCATATCACTATATACAGGAGATATATAACTTATACCAGCTCTACATATATAATTATATACAGTATATACCAGGTTATACCAGCATGGTCCATATCACTATATACAGAGATATATAACTTATACCAGCTGTGCATATATAATTATATACAGTATATACCCAGGTTATACCAGCATGGTCCATATCACTATATACAGAATATATATAACTTATACCAGCTGTACATATATAATTATATACAGTATATACCAGGTTATACCAGCATGGTCCATATCACTATATACAGGAGATATATAACTTATACCAGCTGTACATATATATTATATACAGTATATACCCGGATTATACCGGTATGGTCCCTATCACCAAGTTATAGCACTATGACCTCATAGACCAGTCTGTATAATGGGGTCTTGGTCTCTCGCTCAGGTCGCTCTACAATGAACCGCTGACTCCATCCTCTAACACCAGCCTCAGTCCTGCGTGTTCCCCCATGAGTGAAACAACCTTTGAGAAGCCCAGTCTGCCCTCCGCTGCTGAGTGGTCAGAATTTCTCAGCGCGTCCACCAACGAGAAGGTGGAAAACGAATTTTCCCAGCTGACCCTGTCCGACCACGAACAGAGAGAACTCTACGAGGCGGCCAAACTCATCCAGAGCGTGTTCAGGAAGTACAAGGTTCGTCTCATTCCTCTTCACTCGTACAATTTGGCCCCCATACACCGATTATACCAGTGTTTCCCAACCAGGGTGCCTCCAGCTGTTGCAAAACTACAACTCCCAGCATGCCCGGACAGCCAACGGCTGTCCGGGCATGCTGGGAGTTGTAGTTTTGCAACAGCTGGAGGCACCCTGGTTCGGAAACACTGGCCTATACAGTACAGCTTTGCAACCACCAAGTTCAAGTGTTTATCAAGATCTCTGCTTGCTTTCAGTGAATGGAAATATTCTTACTTCTACTTAGAAGCTCAACTTCATCTGGATCTTGTCCTGCTTGCACAGCTGAGTGTTTGTTACAATATATATATATATATATATATATATATATATATATATATATATGGGCACAGACACATAGGACAGAAATTTAAGGAGTATTCCCGTATGAAAAAATTGTATATAAGTAACTCTATTAGCCTCAGATATATATAACGTAATACAGTGTTATCACAAATTGTACTGGCTTCAGAATGTTTTTGTGTGATTCACCTCTGACACGAAGTTGTGTAGTCCGGTCAGTGCCAGTGTGGTGTTGTCTCAGTAGCTTCCCAACTCCTCCCTCTCTTATGACAGGAAGATGTGTAGTTGTGTAGTCCTCTCATTACTAGTGTTATGTTGTCTCAGCAGCCCCCTGGCTCCTCCCCCTTGTCTGAAAGTAAGTTGTGTAGTCCCCACAATGTCAGTGTGGTGTTGTCTCCTGCTCCCAAACTCCTCCCTCATGGGACAACGCATCATCCCCTGCTGTCTCAGGAGGCGTGGCTGGACCTGGTCTCTGAGCTCTAGCCCTGCCCCTGAATGATGACATCACCTCTGACCAGCCCCTACAGCTACATCACCATCTCCCCGTCATATATACACATATACGTATATATCTTTTTAATGGGACATTTAGGTAAGAATGAGAAGTGGTTACAGAATGCTGCCTTGTGCTGAACAATGTCACAGGCAGAGGAGCAGACACAGAATGAATACAGCAGGTGCTGCAACCGATTGGTCTTTTGTGAAATTAGATGTTCTACAGCAGCTCTGGGCATGGAACTGGCACGAGTGCTGTGGAAGGGGAGTAGGCAGGGTGGGAGGAATGTGATAAAGAGCAGAGGGAAAGAAATGCATTCTGGGAATTGTAGTACTGAGCAACGGCTCAACCAGAAAGCACAGGACTAAGACCCTAGCAGACTGAAGGAGACAGGAAAGTAATGCCTCTGCAGCTTTTTTATGTTATTTTTTGTACCCCATTAGATCTGAAACACTATTACTTAAGTGGGGATTTGTTGCAGATTTAAACATCATCATTAAAGGGGTACTCTGCTGGAAACCTTTTTTTTTATTTTTTTTAATCAACTGTTGCCAAAAAGTTAAACAGATTTGTAAATGACTTCTATTTAAAAAAAAATGTTAACCCTTCCAGTACTTATTAGCTGCTGTATGCTCAACAGGAAGTTTTATTTCTTTTTTAATTTATTTTCTGTCTGACCACAGTGCTCTCTGCTGACACCTCTGTCTGTCTCAGGAACTGTCCGGAGCAGGATAGGTTTGCTAAGGGGAATTGCTCCTACTCCGGACAGATCTTGACACGGACAGAGGTGTCAGCAGAGAGCACTGTGGTCAGACAGAAAAGAAATTCAAAAAGAAAAAAAAACTTCTTTTGGAGCATACAGCAGCTGATAAGTACTGGAAGGATTAAGATTATTAAATAGAAGTAATTTACAAATATGTTTAATTTTCTGGCACCAGTTGATAAAAAAAAAAAAAAATGTTTTCCAGCGGAGTACCCCTTTAAATTCAACGGGGAAAAAAATGTCACAGAAAATCTGCAACGTTTACGACACACGTAACCATCACCCTATCCCATGTCCAGTATATGCAGGAAAGTTCTGGGCCAGTGGCCTCCAAACTGTGGAAAGTCAAATGTTGCAAAACTACTACTCCCAGCATGCCCGGACAGCCGTTGGCTGTCCGGGCATGCTGAGAGTTGTAGTTTTGCAAAGTCTAAAGGTCCATAGTTTTAAGGTCCCTAGTATTCTAGGGATACTGTTAGGTGCACAAGGCCTTGTAAAAATCGTTTCTATTCACTGACAGGAAGCAGAAATCTTGACGTTTGGGAAACTCTGCCATTCATGTTGCCTTTCTTTATTGATAAATAATTATTGACAAACGCTGATAAACCGATTCTGTCTCCCTAGGGTCGTCCATTGCGGGAACAACAGGATGTGGCTACGGCCGTCATACAACGCTGCTATAGAAAGTATAAACAGGTAATACACAGCGGCGCAAATGTTGATTGTGCAACGAAACGTTCTGCAAATTCCTGATATGTTTTAGGTTTTAGTTCATTCAAAAAAAAAAATTCAGAAAACCGTCAGATATATTTAATTGTGCCGCATTTGTGCACGGTCTAGACCAGGGGTCTCCAAACTGTGGACCTCCAGATGTTGTAAAACTGCAACTCGCCGCATGGAAGCATGTCGTTTTTTGCAACAGCTGGAGGGCCACCTTTTGGAGAGCGCTGGTTCAAAAAATTGGTGAGATATTGGACAAAAAAAAAATTTTATTAAAAAGTTTCAGAACTTTTCATATGCAAATTTTTTTTAAATCAACTGGTCCCAGAAAATTATACAGATTTGTAAATTACTTCTATGTAAAAATCTTAATACTTCCAGTACTTATCAGCTGCAGCATGCTCCACAGGAAGTTGTGTAGTTCTTTCCGAAGGCAAAGTTCCCCTTTATCCAGTCATCCGTTCAGAAATATTTTTAGGGCAAGTTCTCTGCTTTCCCCCCAAAAAAAAAATCTAATTGAAAATCATCTATTTATAATGTCCAGACTAGATTATAAAATATATATATATTGGGGATTTATCGATTTTTTAGGGCCGATACCGATAATCTGTGACCTTTAAGGCCGATCGCCGATAATTTATACCGATATTCCGGTGTAAGTTATCGGCTATTTCTCCCCCACGACCCCCCCCCCCCCCCCCTGGCCCAGCAGAAGCCACTGCAGATCAATGATTTAATGCGGGCGCTTTAAATCAATGAACTGCAGCGGCTTTTGCGGGGCCAGAGACCACCGCCGCCACCACCCGCTTCTCTCCCCCGGCCAGTCCTGGGGTCCTCCCTAGTCCAACCACCACCACCGCTGCTGCCCCATTACCTCCCCCATCCCCGGTTTTATAATAACCTGTTCCCGGGGCCCGCGCTACTTCTGGCTCCGGCGGCGTCCTGAGCTGTCACTGTGCGCACTGACGGGGATGTCGCATTGAGGACGTCACTCGTCATTGCGCTGCGCAGCGCTCAGGACACCGCAGAGCCAGAAGTAGCGCGGACCCCGGGCCCCGGGAACAGGTCATTATAAAACCGGGGATGGGGAAGGCAATGGGGCAGCGACAGCAGTCTCTGGCCGGGGAGGCGGGGCAGGACGGGGGGTGGGGGGGACATTGTCGGATTATCGGCAAGGAAATTACCGATAATGTCCAAAATCGTGAATATCGGCCGATAATCGGTCGATCCCTAATATGTATATATATATATATATATATATATATATATATATATATATATATTTTTTTTTTTTTTTTTTTTTTTTTTTAATTCAATAAATAATAACAATTAAAAAATATATATATAGATTGATAGATAGATAGATAGATAGATATAGACAGTATATATATATATATATATATATATATATATATTTTTTTTTTTTTTTTTTTTTTTAAATAGCGGCAATTACAAATTAACTTTTCTGCTTTTTATACATTAACAGCCAAATACAATTATCTAATTTTACAGTGAAAAGTTAAAAAAATAAATAAAAGGATTAAATAGAAGGAGGAAATAAGGCAGCCGGATTGTTTTCATTGCAGGGAATATACATCTCTAAATGCGGCGGCGGTAGATTTCGCCGTTCTTCGTAGAGTGTTGGCTGTAAATGAGAATAACACAAAGACTCTTCCTTGCGATTCAGACTAATTGGGACTCGTTCCCGTTTTCCGCCGGTCGTGTTGGTCTCTTGCGCTTCGTGCAGAGTTTTTGTCTCTGCTTCATCAACACGTTGAAAGCTTTGACGGCTTCGAGTTACTGATTAATCAGAGGCTCCAGAAATAGATTATAGGCCAATCCCGGCCAAAGGTCTCAAATTAAAGAAGCACTCTAATTATTATTTTTTTTTTTTTGGGGGGGGGGGGGGTCACATATCATTCACACTCACCATCATAGTTGTACAGCACAGCTGCATTCATGTGTTTCAATACTGTAGCTGGGTCATGTTATCACCAGCCAGACCCACAGAAATTGCATTGCTTAATTTGTCACAGACGGGGTAAGTCCTGTATTAGATAACTTCCTGTGAACTACAGAATGACATAATCACCTATCAGACCCCTCTCCTTCTAGCTCTATCTGTATACTGCTGCTTCTGCTATGTTTACAGGATTTGGATATATAGTAGTTATACATTTCCCCTCTAGGTCTATCTGTATACTGATCGAGCTATCTCTATGGGATCAGGGTATATAGTAGTTATACCCCTCCAGCTCTAGCTGTATACTGCTGCTATCTTTATGGGATCAAGCTATATAGTAGTTCTGCACATCCCCTCCAGCTCTGTCTGTATACTGCTGCTGCAATTTCTATGGGATCAGGGTATATAGTAGTTATACACATCCCCTCCAGCTCTATCTGTATACTGCTGCTGCTATTTATATGGGATCAGGATATATAGTAGTTCTGCACATCCCCTCCAGCTCTATCTGTATATTGCTGCTGACTCTATGGGATCAGTATATATAGAAGCTATACACCACCCTTCCAGCTCTATCTGTATACTGCTGTTATCTTTATGGGATCAGGATATGCAGTATTTATACTACTCCCCTCCAGCTCTATCTGTGTACTGCTGCTAAAACTAAGGGATCAGGATATATATTAGTTATACACCTCCCCTCCAGCTCTATCTGTATACTTCTGCTGTCTCTATGGGATCCGGATATTTAGTAGTTATACATCTCACCTCCAGCTCTATTTGTATACTGCTGCTGCTATCTCTGTGAGATCAGTATATGTAGTAGCTTTACACCTCCTATGAGGCTTTGTTCACACATTGCATTTTTTCACAAATGGTGCTATTTTACCACATTTGTACAAATGACAGTAAAACTGCACATGGTGTAGACTAATCCCAACCCACTGATGAGTCTAATCAGTTCACCCGGGTGATATCCAGCACCAGCAGCCTAATTAGAGGACCAGGTGCAGTGATCAGACTCCACCCCCTCTCTGTGCAAAGCCAAATGATTCATTGGAAATGTAGGCAGCATTAGAAAATCATTTCGGTGATACAGCTTCTTCCAGTTTGCCTTCAAACCCCATGCCTGCCATATTAGCTAAAACAGGTAAACACAAGACATACACGAAAGCCTCTACATTATTCTCCAACTATCTATCTAGTCTATGCTTCACTATGTAAGCAAAAAAAAGGGGTACTCCGCTATGCTTCACTATGTAAGCAAAAAAAAAAAAAGGTTCTCCACTGGCCAGCGTTCGGAAATTTTTTTTCCGAATGCTGTTTTTGCCCTGCGGGGGTCAGCCACGCCCCTCGGGATGTCACTGCCACACCCCCTCAATGCAAGTCCATTGACTAGCATTGAGGGGCATGGCCATGACATCACAAGGGAGGTGGCCGACCCCCATAGCGCGACAACAGCATTCGGAACATTTCGTTCCAAACGCTGGCCAGTGGAGTACCCCTTTAATGAGGCACTCTGCCCCTAGACATCTTATCATCACTGGGGCCCCCAGCAATCTCCAGGCCGGCACCCCGGCATTCTGAACATTTATGTTCATAACGCCAGCGTCAGTTTTACCTGTTTTTGAGATCATGCCACTCCCCTTCCATTCATGTCTATGGGAGGGGGCGTGACGGGACATCACAAACACAGAAGCCTGAGGCGGGCATTTTAAATATAAATGTTTCGAACGCGGGGCTGCCGGTGGTCCCAGCGATGATAAGATGTCTGGCCTTGTCATCGCGGGAGGTCCTAGCGTCCGTACTTCCCCCGCGATCAGACATCTTATCCCCTTTCCTTTGGATAGATGATAAGATGTCCAGGGGCGGAGTATCCCTTTAAGATAAAATCAAAAATCGTTTGGTCGCCGAGGAGTAAGTAAAAGCGAATGTCCCGGGTACACAGTGGAGATTTTGGACGGCTCGAAATGAAATTAATTCGGAGGAACAGCCACACACAATGTGTTGAACGCCTATTTTACTTTGTTGCAAATTCAATAAAATTTGGGAATGGACATTAAAGTTTTACGAGCGCAATAAACATCAGCCAAGCAGAAAACGAGAGCGGCGTAATTATACATCCGAGCCAATGAGCTGCCTCCCCGCTATCAGAGGCCGGAGATCCGTCCGATGATTCACTCTAATGAGAAGTCACTGTGGTCGGCCGAGAACATTAAACCGCTTCTTTTTAATTACGTTCAGATAATTAAAGTATTGTCAGATTCGGTCATTTCAGTGAAAACAGACATTTTATTGTCACCCGGTAACTCTCTCGCTTAATACGTCCTAAAATAATTAAAGATTAACCAAATTCTTATTTTTTTTTTATTGTTTTTTTTTTTCTTACTAACATTCCTTATTTTATTCTTCCCAAAGCTTACATGGATAGCCTTGAAGGTAATTATTATTCTTCTATAGATAATATGATGTTATGTATCTGTATTAACTGGGATCTAAAAGTATTTTAGCAATGCTCCCTATATCTTATAATTTCACCTTCTTATCCTATGGGAGCTTAGACAAGTTATTATTTATAATTCAGCTCACACGGTTTAAAATTCAGCCATGTATTTTAATTTAAGTTTGCTTAAAGGGGTACTAAACCCCTAGACATCTCCTTTGGATAGGGGATAAGATGTCTGATCATAGGGGTCCCACCGCCGGGACCCCGGTGATCTCTGTGCAGCACCTGGTGCTGGGTTCAATCCCGGGGGATCGTGATGTCACAGCCACACCCCCTTGTGATGTCACACCACGCCCCCTCAATGCAAGTCTATTGGAGAGGCATGGCAGTCGTCACGTCACAAGCCCCTGGCATTGCACCCAGCTTTCTAAACAAGCGCCGGGTGCTGCACAGAGATCGCAGAGGTCCCTGCCGGGACCTTAAGATCAGACATTTTATCCCATGTCCTTTGGATAGGGTATAAGATGTCTAGGGGCGGAGTACCCCTTCTATAAGCATTAAATGGTCTTACTCAACTTATTTCTAATGACTTCACCCACTGATCCTTTTGGAGCTTAGGCAACCTTTATTTTAGTATTAAATATTTGAACTTACATACTGAAAATGCAGCAGGCATTTCTTTCATAATAAAAAATGGTCTTTTCCACCCTTAATATTTTTTAGAACTTCACCTTTTGATCCTATAGAAGCTTAAAGGGGTACTCCGGTGGAAAACATTTATTTTTTTTGTTTAAATCAACTGGTGCCAGAAAGTTAAACAGATTTGTAAATTACTTCTATTAAAAAATCTTTACCCTTCCAGTGCTTTTTAGCAGCTGTATGCTGCAGAGAAAATTATTTTCTCTTTGAATTTATTTTTTGTCTTGTCCACAGTGCTCTCTGCTGACACCTGATCAGGAACTGTCCAGAGCAGGAGAAAATCCCCATAGCAAACCTATGCTGCTCTGGACAGCTCCTGACCCGGACAGAGGTGTCAGCAGAGAGCACTGTGGACAAGAGAAAAAATAAATTCAAAAAGAATAGAATTTCCTCTGTAGCATACAGCTTCTAATAACTACTGGAAGGGTAAAGATTTTTTAATAGAAGTAATTTACAAATCTGTTTAACTTTCTGGCACCAGTTGATTTAAAAAAAAAAAAATGTTTTCCACCGGAGTACCCCTTTAAGCAAGTTATTATTTAGAATTTAGCTTTGTTCACACAGTGTAAAATTCGACTATTTATTTTATTCTTAAGTCTTTAGAGGTAAATGCTAGAACTGTTACCCTAAAATACCACTGATCCTCTTGGAGTTTAGGCAACATATTATTCAATATTAAATATTTGAACTTTCATACTTACATACTGTTAATGCAGAAGGAATTTCTCACCTAATAAAAAAATAGTCTTTTCCACCGTTAACTTCACCTTCTGACCCTATTGGAGCTTAGGCAAGTTATTATTCAGAATTTAGCCTTGTTCACACAGTGTAACATTTGGCTATGTATTTTATTCTTAAGTCTTTAGAGCCAAATGTTAGAACTTTTGCCCTAAAATACTGTTAGTGCAGCAAGAATTTCTATAACAATTAAATGGTCTTATCCACCCTATTTCTTATGATGTCATCCACTGATCCTATTGGAGCTTAGGCAACTTATTATGTAGTATTAAATATTTAAACTTTCATACTTTACATACTGTAAATGTAGAAGGAATTTCTTTTCTAATAGACAAAAATGGTCTACCCTTACTATTTCTTAAGACTTCACCCTCTAATCCTTTAGGAGCTTAGGTAAATCCTTATGCAGAATTTAATATTTAAACTTTCATCCAAACATACGCGAAATGCAGCAAAAATATATTTTCAATCAGTAATATATTTTAAATCAGGACTTTCACTGAAAGACTTGTCACTAGGTCCTGTAAAGCGCTTCATTATCCCAGGATTATGTGCTGAGTGTTAATGGATAAGTGATAACTGATAAGACAGTAGTAACTCAAACTGGACAACTCCTTTTAAAGGGGTAGTCCCATACCCCAGCGTCCCCAGCACACGGACGGCCGTAATCGTGATGTCACGACAACGCCCCTCATGATGTCACACCACACCCCCTCTATTCATGTCTATGGGAGGGGGCTTGACGACCCTCACGTTCCCTTCCATAGACATGAATGGAGGGGGTGTGGCGTGATGTCACAATCACTGCCACCCACTCCAAGCGTTCTGAACAAAATGTTTAGAACTCTGGGGTATGGGACTACCCCATTAAAGCAGAACACTGGCCGTATTCCCTAATTGAGATGCATTTACCCCATAGATTTATAACCAAATCGTTGATCAGAGGGTTTTCGATCTAGTCAGATAATATACTCCACACAGAGTTGTACTCATATGCAAATTCCATAAAAGAGCCCCTATCTATCGCATGCCCTTTTATAATACTGATGTCCTCATATTACATAAAAGGTAATAAAACTATATAAATATCATGTAATATGATTAAGGGACCTTGGTATCGATTTATACACAATGGCCCCACTAGCTGATATTTATTGGGCCTATTAAAGATTCCCCTTTTAATGTGTTTTTTAAATCATCTGGTGCCAGGAAGTTAAACAGATTTGTAAATTACTTCTATTAAAAAAATCTTAATCCTTTCAGTACTTATCAGCTGCTGTTATGATCCACAGGAAGTTCTTTTATTTTTGAATTTCCTTTTTGCCTGACCACAGTGCTCTCTGCTGACACCTCTGTCCATTTTAGGAACTGCCCAGAGTAGGAACAAATCCCCATAGAAAACCTCTCTTTCTGGCACCAGTTGATTAAAATGATTAAAAAATAAAATTCCCTTCAGAGTACCCCTTTAATGATAAATACAGCATAGAGATCAGAAGCCAGGAGCGTGGTTACTTAATTTCATCACCTCATTCAACTCGTCATACACAGGCCCAGGTTTATCCAGATATCTCTTACCGACGTGTTTGAAGAATTATTTTTACATCTGACCTTTGGCTCAAATATCTCTCGGTGAGCATTTATTTTCCACTGATAAATATGCAGTATTGTTAGGGAACATGCAATGTGTGCAGTGTGACAGATGGGACAGCGGGCCCGCTGCTATGCCATGAACATCAAACACTTGATGGCCCTGACACTTAGCTTCCCGGTAATAGACTATTTATGGTTGTATTAATCTTCATTACCGGCTGCTAATTGGCCCGCGTAACTAAATGAAGCCCTAATTTCCCTCTCAGGCCCCGACTATCCAAGGTTATTGAAGAAAATATTATGAGCTGTGCAATATAGGTCCATTAAATCACAGTCCGGGCAACTTTATGAGGCCTTCATACTCTGCCATTTTAAGTGGTGCAGTGCATCCCCCTTATGGTCATCAGAACCCCTTACCCAGCTTTTCTACAGTCCTGAATAACAAACCTGCCTAATAAATCATTGATACTGGAAGAGGGAATGTAATTCTACATAACAATGGAGTATTGCTCTTCCTGGGAAAGTTGTGTGACATCCCTTATGGGACCTATACCTGCAGCCATATTCCTTTGACTTGCTCAGACTTGTCATGTTCTTATCTTCCCGCACAGTATGCACTTTATAAAAAGATGACCCAAGCTGCAATCCTCATCCAGAGCAAATTCAGAAGCTATTATGAACAGAAGAAGTTCCAGCAGAGCCGGCGCGCCGCGGTGCTCATCCAGCAGTACTACAGGAGCTACAAGGAGTGCGGGCGAATGCGACAAAAGCGTCGGACGAGTTCACTTGTACAACAGAAACTCAGGTGAAAAATGCTTGGAGTCTAGTTTTGTGCTAGATACTGTGTGTTTAAGTTACACTGTTCAGCTTATGTGCACGACTTCACCCCTTGACCCTAAGGGAGCTTGGAGTTGCCCTGGAATTACTGTCAGTGAAATAATTATCTATTGAGTGGTTCTTCTTACAGCACAGGGATAGCTGATAAGACAAAAGTTAATTGTGTATAAGTTATACTATACAGGATATGTGTATGACTTCACCCCCTGCCCCTAAGGGAGCTTGGGAAAGTTATAATTCAGTATTAAATACTTTTTTAATCTTACATATATAAGAACAACAAACATTTATTTCCTATCAGCATTGAATAGGTTCTCCTTTTTACATTAGGACTCTCACTGGTAGACCTGACAGGTCAGTGGGCCAAGTAAAGAGCTTTATTTTCCCTGGAATGTTATTATCAGTGAAATGATTATCTACTGAGTGGTTCTTCTTACAGAACAGGGATAGCTGATGAAACAGAACTTATTCAAACTGTTACCCAAGCTGCTAGATACTGTATGTATATACTGTACAATATAAGTGTATGACTTCACCCCCTGACCCTAAGGGAGCTTGGGAAAGTTATAATTCAGTATTAAATACATATATAACCGTACATATATAAGGACAACAAACATTTATTTCCTATCAGCATTGAATAGGTTCTCCTTTTTACATTAGGACTCTCACTGGTAGACCTGACAGGTCAGTGGGCCAAGTAAAGTGCTTTATTTTCCCTGGAATGTTATTATCAGTGAAATGATTATCTACTGAGTGGTTCTTCTTACAGAACAGGGATAGCTGATGAAACAGAACTTATTCAAACTGTTACCCAAGCTGCTAGATACTGTATGTATATACTGTACAATATAAGTGTATGACTTCACCCCTTGACCCTAAGGGAGCTTGGGGAAGTTATTATTCAGAATTTAATGTATAAACTTTCACCCTTTCATACACCAAGGGCAAAAAAACATCCTATCAGCATTAAATTGTTTATCCTTTTTAAAATTAGGAATTTCATTGGTAGACCTGACAAGTCAGTGGGCGCCAGGCCCAGTAAAGTACTCTTTTTTCCCCCCCGAAATGTTACTGTCTGTGTGTTCACATTAAACCATACAACATATAGATGAATCACAACACAAAAATGCAAAGAACATCATAAAAGGAAATAGTTTTGTCAGATTCCTCCCACTTGGTCCCCACACTGGCCATAACTCACTGTATATGTAGTGGATCCTAAGATTATTTATTATATGATATCTGTAAGCCCCACCCCATGGGGTGGGCCGAGGGACTGATGGACTATATATATATTCATGACCTTTAATCGACCATTTTCTCCCCTTCTACAGAAGCAGTCTCCTGACGAAAAAACAAGACCAAGCTGCTCGGAAGATTATGAGGTTTTTACGCCGCTGCCGTCACAGGTATGATATCTCCGCACTAAACATGCCTTAATGTAGACGTGCATCATTGGAGGCCACTAGGACCCGTACACGTGTGACGCAATATAGTGGTTGACGTAGTTGACAGATACGGGGCTAGTGCTGGGGAAAAAAGTTTTCCACTCAAGGGCTGGTCCTGCAGGACTCCTGCTCATGGGAATGGTGTTCCTGCCGTGGAAAAAGTGCAGGAACTTAGTTCCCACGCGTTCCTGCAGGACTTGAGCCCTGTCAGCTCCAAAGGGTCAAAGGGCAATATTTGCCTCCTGAGCACTTAGGACTTAGTTAGTATTGCCCGGGTGATGGAAGCTGATCAAAATCACGTAAAATAAAAAAATAACAGGACTTTAACAGTTTGACAGAAGCAGGTGACTGGAGATGATATTTATGGGGGGTTTATATTAGGGGCAAACTTTCTTTTTTCTGCAGCATTTTTTACTGAATGTGAATTGTTAAAGGGGTATTCCGGCTTTATACATCTTTCCCCTATCAAAAGGATAGGGGATAAGATATATGATCGCAGAGGTCCCACGCTGCCTCCGAGACGGGGATGTGACGTCATGGCTACGCCCCCTAGTTATGTCACGTCACGCCCCCCTCCATTCATGTCTATGGGAGGGGGCGTGATCGCAGAGGTCCCGCGCTGCCTCCAAGACGGGGACATGACTTCACGGTTACTCCCCCTAGTGGCGTCACGCCACACCCCCTCCATTCATGTCTACGGGAGGGGGTGTGGCGTGACGCCACTAGGGGGAGTAACCGTGAAGTCATGTCCCCGTCTTGGAGGCAGCGCGGGACCTCTGCGATCATATATCTTATCCCCTATCCTTTGAATAGGGGAAAGATGTATAAAGCCGGAATACCCCTTTAAGCTGCCGCACTCCGTACATGACTCCTGAAGATAAAATCCCAAGCATCACCATCCATCTCTATCCAAGTAAACTTGCTGTAAATATGAGCAACTACTGGTGGAGACTGAAGAAGTGTCCCGAAAAGGATTTAAATGGTGCGAGACAGTAGAAGGATACGGGAAGAGGAGGGGGAGGAGGACACGTGGCAAATAATGGAAATGATAGGTGGATATATCGGCCAAGTGCCCGGAGGATGGAGGGGCGGTCACCATGTTAATGACCATGTTGGAAAAGCGATAGACAAAAGAGAAAGCAGATTTATGGCCCCAAAAAGGAGACGCACTTCTGGAATATAAAGGGGGCGATGACGCCGTGTAACAAGCAATAGACGAGAATGTCACAAAACAGCGCCAAAAAAAGTCTCTTCATGACCCCGGCCCTGATATCATCTGCTCAGATATTTATGAGTTGCCAGTTTGATTAATAATAAAGTTTGTGCCCCCTCTATGCTGCTGTTATAAATTGTAGGTCATTAAATGTATAGATAGGATCAGGACATCAATACTTTTGTTTGCATATGACCCCTAAAAGGTTCAGTAGGGACATGAGGAGCAGCTTCTGAATCCTCAGGACACAAGATGATTAGTAGTAGTAGTAGTATTATGAATAAGTTAAGTCACTGAAAAAACATTACATTACTTATCCTGTACTGATCCTGAGTTATATCCTGTATTATACCCCAGAGCTGTACTCACTATTCTGCTGGTGAGGTCACTGTGTACATACATTACATTACTTATCCTGTACTGATCCTGAGTTATATCCTGTATTATACTCCAGAGCTTTACTCACTATTCTGCTGGTGAGGTCACTGTGTACATACATTACATTACTTATCCTGTACTGATCCTGAGTTATATCCTGTATTATACTCCAGAGCTGTACTCACTATTCTGCTGGTGAGGTCACTGTGTACATACATTACATTACTTATCCTGTACTGATCCTGAGTTATATCCTGTATTATACTCCAGAGCTGTACTCACTATTCTGCTGGTGAGGTCACTGTGTACATACATTACATTACTTATCCTGTACTGATCCTGAGTTATATCCTGTATTATACTCCAGAGCTGTACTCACTATTCTGCTGGTGAGGTCACTGTATACATACATTACATTACTTATCCTGTGCTGATCCTGAGTTATATCCTGTATTATACCCCAGAGCTTTACTCACTATTCTGCTGGTGAGGTCACTGTGTACATACATTACATTACTTATCCTGCACTGATCCTGAGTTATATCCTGTATTATACTCCAGAGCAGTACTCACTATTCTGCTGGTGAGGTCACTGTGTACAGACATTACATTACTTATCCTGTACTGATCCTGAGTTATATCCTGTATTATCCTCCAGAGCTGTACTCACTATTCTGCTGGTGAGGTCACTGTGTACATACATTACATTACTTATCCTGTACTGATCCTGAGTTATATCCTGTATTATCCTCCAGAGCTGTACTCACTATTCTGCTGGTGAGGTCACTGTCTACATACATTACATTACTTATCCTGTACTGATCCTGAGTTATATCCTGTATTATACTCCAGAGTTGCACTCACTATTCTGCTGGTGAGGTCACTGTGTACATACATTACATTACTTATCCTGTACTGACCCTGAGTTATATCCTGTATTATACTCCAGAGTTGCACTCACTATTCTACTGGTGAGGTCATTGTGTACATACATTACTTATCCTGTACTGATCCTGAGTTATATCCTGTATTATACTCCAGAGCTGTACTCACTATTCTGCTGGTGTGGTCACTGTGTACATACATTACATTACTTATCTTTCTTTGATGTTGATTCTATGTTGTGAACAGAAGTTTTTAATTCAAATATACGTTGTGTAAAATTGTAACATTGTTAAGATTTTAATTGAATTTAATTTAGACTTTTAGTTCTTCTGATAAACCTTTCATTATGTTTTAAAAAGAATAGTCGATAATCCTAAATAGGTTCTAAATCTATTTTATGGGACTTAACCATCCAGGAAGCAGTGACATCACTAGAGCGTCTGACAGTGATGAGGTTTATGAGTGTGATGTCACTGCTTCCTAGTAAGCTGATAGGCTAGATCCACTGAGGTGAGTATTTCATTATGCACCCTTGGGTAGGAGACTGTTGCACCAGATAAAAGATATTGTATTATGTACGGCTTACACCTTATCCTTGATAAATAGTGTTTGTTCTAGATTCACGTCAACAAGTAAAAGTGTACCTGTTATTATAGAGGACTTTAAATATGTGGTAGAGACATATAAAATGTGTTTATCAGTCAGGGTCTGAATGTTCAGACCCCGACCGATCAATAGAATGAGCTGGGAGAGTTGCTTACCGCATTCTCTTCCCGCCTCTGTAACATGACCAGGACTGTCTCATAATGTTAGTCTATGGGACTGTTCTACTGATCGACCGGGGTCTGAACCCTCAGACCCCGACCGATACAAACCTATGTCATGTGCCCAGGACATGTCAAGAGTTTTTACACTGACTGGTCCACTTTATGAAGTTCCTCACTTATAGAGTCACCATCTTGTGTGTCCTTCACCACTGAATGTAACATGTCATATTCTGGTAAAGGAGTAACAAAGGAGGCACTCACCCATAAAGTGCAAAATGTATTTATTCTTCGTGTAGTTAAAAACTTAGTGCCTCCTTTGCTTCTTTATTACTATTTTTAAAGAACATGTTCTTATGAAGATGAGCCCTGCTAGTTGAGCATCTTAAAGGAAATCTGTCACCAGTGTCACCTGCACTAACCTGTCGGTACCGGTAGGTGCAGATGACACTGATGACAACGGTACTCACCTTGTCCCGTTCCTTGGTGGGGATCTTTGGAAATTTCCTCCATTAGCTCCAGTCACGGGCGGAGCTTACTAAAGTCACCACTGCTGCGAGAACCTGCAGAGAGCAGCAGCAGCTTGGGGCATGGGCTGAGCTTAGTGACATCACCGCTGCTGCTCCCTGCTGAGAGAACAGCAGCAGTGACGTCAGTAAGCTCCGCCTGTGCCCCAAGCCGGGTGCCCGGAGCAGAGCTAATGGAGGAGATTACCAAAGATCCCCGCAACAGAATGGGACAAGGTGAGTACCGTTGTCATCAGCGTCACCTGTGGTTAGTGCAGGGGTACTCCAGTAGAAAAACATTTTCTTTTAAATGAACTGGTGCCAGCAAATTAGACAGATTTGTAAATTACTTCTATTAAAAAATCTTATCAGTTGCTGTATACTACAGAGGCAGTTCTTTTCTTTTTGAATTTCCTGTCTGTCTGACCACAGTGCTCTCTGCTGACACCTCTGTCCATGTCAGGAACTGTCCAGAGCAGGAGAGGTTTGCTATGGGGATTTACTCCTACTCTGGACAGTTCCCAAAATGGACAGAGCTGTCAGCAGAGAGCACTGTGGTCAGGCAGAAAGGAAATTCAAAAAGAAAAGAACTTCCTGTGGAGTATACAGCAGCTGATAAGTACTGGAAAGATTAAGATTTTAAAATAGAAGTAATTTACAAATCTGTTTAACTTTCTGGCACCAGTTGATTTAAAAACAAATGTTTTCCAGTGGAGTACCCTTTTAAGGTCCATTGCCATACCTGGGAAGCCGTGAAGGGGTATAAGAAAGATATAGGTTGTGCCGACTTCTTTATCTGCCTGCATATGTTATATTCTGGAATTGGGGAATGACTGATAACGAATACAAATGTCTGTCCAAGATCTCTCTATATAAATGAGTTCTCTTTCAGTTCTGCGCCTTTTGCTAATAGCTGTCTGCTATTGTTTTGCTATCTAAAGCCCTCTGGTGGACCATAGACTGTTCAAAAGGGTGAGTTTAGTTTTTGCAAGTCAAGATTCTCTCTTGCGTTCCTAACCCGTTGCTTTGTGCTTGCTTGCATGGGGCTGCAGCCGAGAGCTGTCTGCAAGATACACATCCATTCAATGCAGAAACAATAGAATTCATTCTATTGCATTTTCTGATCCAGAACCTTTATTTTTTTGAAGTAGCACATATGGGTATGCCAACAGTAGACTTGCATGACTCATCCATGGGACCTTTATAGAACCATCACTGGGCATGCTTAGAAAGTGGTGGCAGGAACCAGCAGAAGGTGCCTGTTTCTGCCTTCCAAGAACACGGGGGTTGCACTGTTCTCTCAACCATGGATGTAACATTCTGCTTGTTTACCTTAGATACAGCATACAGTAGATTGAAGAGGGTGTTCATAATACTGAAATACCTTGTTGGGATGGCACTAAAGGGTTATTCCAGTTTCTACAAGAGTTATAGATTTATTTTGGTGGGTGGTTGGCATGACCTTCATGGTGGTCCTCAACAGAGATGGTTCTAGGACTTTAGAACCTGGGACCATGTTGCATGAGTTATGGGAAAAAAGTGGCTCCAAGAAGGTTCCCCACTCGTCGGTAAGTACCTTCGATAAGATCTGCTCAGCAGAGGGCAACTGTGAGGGTCTCAACAGTGGAAATTGGAATACCCTTTCACAAGGCACCCGACACCTTTACACAGTGGAGGCAACCCTTTTGGGGGACTGAGTCAATGTTCATGAGAAGGAAGCCCATTGGGGTGTGAGTCTAGTTTGGTGTTGAACTTAGCAGTCATCAGAGCTGTCCCACTGCTGTCTGAGAGTGACATCACACTTTGGGCAGACCAAGTGGTTAGCATTAGAGGATCTCACAGTGCGTGACATTATTGGAAAAGGCAGGGACTTCAGCATTACCAGACTAGTGTAGCACCCCATGGCTGCTTCAGACCAGTATGGTTCATGAATGGTCCATTAAGTCTTCATTGTATTGCTAATGGGTCATTGGGTTATTTTAGGCTTCCTGCCATCAGTGCTAGAGGTTCTTAGGAGAGCAAGAACCTCATGGACCCAATAAAGGTTCTTATGCATTAGCTAGGGGTTCTTAGGAGATCAGGAACCTCATGGACCCAATAAGGACTCTCACACATGAGGTAGAGATTCTTAGGAGAGCAGGAACCTCATGGGCCCAATAAGGAATGTCACACATGAGGTTGAGGTTCTTAGAAGAGCAGAAACCTCATGGACCCAATAAGGACTCTCACGCATGAGGTAGAAGTTCTTAGGAGAGCAGAAACCTCCTGTACCCAATAAGGACTCTCACATGTGAGGTAGAGGTTCTTAGGAGAGCAGGAACCTCATGGGCCCAATAAGGACTCTCACTCATGAGGTAGAGGTTCTTAGGAGAGCAGGAACCTCATCGGCCCAATAAGGACTCTCACGCTTGAGGTAGAGGTTCTTAGGAGAGCAGGAACCTCATGGGCCCAATAAGGACTCTCACGCATGAGGTAGAGGTTCTTAGGAGAACAGGAACCTCATCGCCCAATAAGGACTCTCACGCATGAGGTAGAGGTTCTTAGGAGAGCAGGAACCTCCTGTACCCAATAAGGACTCTCACACATGAGGTAGATGTTCTTAGGAGATCAGGAAGCTCATGGACCCAATAAGGACTCTCACACATGAGGTAGAGGTTCTTAGGAGAGCAGGAACCTCCTGTACCCAATAAGGACTCTCACACATGAGGTAGAGGTTCTTAGGAGAGCAGGAACCTCCTGTACCCAATAAGGACTCTCACACATGAGGTAGAGGTTCTTAGGAGATCAGGAAGTTCATGTGCCCAATAAGGACTCTCACGCATGAGGTAGAGGTTCTTAGGAGAGGAGGAACCTCATCGGCCCAATAAGAACTCTCACGCATGAGGTAGAGGTTCTTAGGAGAGCAGGAACCTCATGGACCCAATAAGGACTCTCACACATGAGGTAGAGGTTCTTAGGAGATCAGGAAGCTCATGGACCCAATATGGACTCTCACGCATGAGGTAGAGGTTCTTATATTAACACCGGACCATCCCTCAACATGGCTGCCTCAACTTTGGTATATAAAGGGTGCTTTTCAACTTTTTGTCAAAATACTCGATGCATTAATATTTTTTGCAAGAGTATATTGCCAAGTCTCATCTCTGGTTGCATGCCTATATTTCCTTTTTTTTATTTTTTTATTTCTTTACTTATTACCTTAATAAAATGTGTTGCATTGGAGATTTTTACATTTATAGATGACAATCGAAATTTTATTTTTTGGATGCGGTTGAATGTTTTTGGAGTATTTTTCTTAAAAATAATATTCAATTGTATGTTAGAGGAAGACAATGTGAGGTGCAAAAGCAGGATCCACTGTTTATAATTTTATTTGATTTAGTACAAAACATTGTTGTCACTTTCTGGGAGACCTTTGCTGCCCCCTAGAGGTCTGATCGATATGTAGTGTACAACCTTATACAAATGTGTACAGACTGGCGGCAGGGCTCCAGATTTTCCCAAACAAAGAAGTAGTCTTCATTATGTGCAACCTAGCCATATCCATACTGTGGTAATACCTGATAGGCTATACCAAGGGTGTCCAATCTGCTGTTCTCCAGCTGTTGCAAAACTACAATGCTCAGCATGCCCGGACAGCCTTTGGCTGTCCGGGCATGCTGAGCGTTGTAGTTTTGCAACAGCTGAAGGGCCACAGGTTGGACACCACAGGCCTATCCCTTTCGTGTATACAAAAAAATTGGATAACAGCAAATTGCATTGACAACAGTGACATCTAGAGTATAAAGGGGGTAGTACACTGTTGGTAACGGGAATGAAGGGGGATTTAGTCCTAATAAAACTAGGGGTGACTTTAAGATAAAGAAGGCAAAAATCTGCCCTAAAAAAAAGTCTTTACAGTCATTGTATTTGTAGTTATATGGATTTTTGCGCAAGAATAGGAGTTGTTTTTGTAATCGGCAGAAACATTAAAGGAACACTCCAGGTAAAGCTGAGATACTGTTATGTATAGTGCAGGGCCCGAGGTGTTCCTTGTCCTCCCCCAAACCATAGCACACATTGTACGTTTTACTTGTAATGTTCCTATAAAGCTATGCTATCTATTGCCTAAATCATTTTGTAAAATGTTAAAGGGCACTCTGACAATAGGTTAAAAAAAATAACATGCTGGAGAAGCCTATAGCATTGCAGCATTTGTCTGTCCCAGTTGTGCAACCACAAAAAAAATCAATTTGTTTTTTGGGTATGTAGTCTTCTCCTCTACCATGTTGTCTCACAACTTCCTGGTTGAGCAGTTGCTCAGTACTACAATTCCCAGAATGAAGTGGTTTCCCTCAGGTCTTTTTCATGGCCATACCACCCTTCTTATTCCATCCCTTAGCACTCCTGCCCAAATCTGTTGCTGAACATTTTATTTCACAGCAGACTATTGCAAAGTGTGGTTGCAGCACCTGATGTATTCATTCTCTGTCTGCTTCTCTGCCTGTGACGTTGTTTAGCACAATGCAGCATGCTAAACACACCGTTATTCTTTTCTAAATGTCCCTGTACAGATATATATATGTATATGTGTATATGAAAGGGAGATGGTGATGTAGCTGGAGGGGCTGGTCCGAGAAGATGATGTCACTTAGCGGGGCAGGTTATAGGTCAGAGACAAGGTACAGCCACGTCTACTGAGACAGCAGAGGATGATGTGTGGTCTCTGGAGAGAGGAAGAAGCCAGGCGTCTACTGAGACAATACCACACTGACAAAGAGAGGTCTTCACAACTTCCTGTCAGGAGAGAGGGAGGAGTCAGAATACTGCTGAGACAACACACTGACAATGATAGTGCTACCCAAATTTCTGTCAGGAGACAACGCCACACTGACAATAATGGGACTACACAGCTTCCTATCAGGAAAAATAGAAGAGCATGGAAGCTGCTGAGACAATTCCACCTTGACAGTGAGAGGACTACACAACTTCCTTTCAGGGCTGAATCATGCAAAAGCATGCTAAAGCCAGTGCAATTTATGATAACACTATATTAGTAATTTATTCCTGTATGTCTTGTGGGTGATAGTTTTATTTAAATACAGTTTTCAAATACAATACCATAGTACCCCTTTAAAGGGGTTCTCCGGTGCTTAGACATCTTATCCCCTATCCAAAGGATAGGGGATAAGATGCCTGATCGCGGGAGTCCCGCCGCTGGGGACCCCGTGATCTTGCACGCGGCACCCCGTTTGTAATCAGTCCCCGGAGCGTATTCGCTCCGGGTCTGATTACTGTCAATCACGAGGCCGGCGGCGTGTGACGTCACGCCTCCGCCCCCTTGTGACCTCACGCTCCGCCCCTCAATGCAAGCCTACGGGAGGGGGCGTGACAGCTATCACGCCCCCTCCCGTAGGCTTGCATTGAGGGGGGGAGCGTGACGTCACACGGGGGCGGAGGCGTGACGTCACACGCCGTTGGCCCTGTGGTCGCCAGTAATCAGACCCGGAGCGAACACGCTCCGGGGACTGATTACAAACGGGGTGCCACGTGCATGATCATGGGGGTCCCCAGCGTAGGAGAGATCTCATATGGGTCGAAAAACTGTGAGATGATTGAATAAATACAACCCAAACTGCATTTTCTCTTAAAGGGGTACTCTGCTGCTCAGCGTTTGGAACCAGCGCTGGGAGCTCGTGACGTCACAGCCCTACCCCCTCATGACGTCATGCCCCGCCCCCTCAATGCAAGTCTATGGGAGGGAGCGTGGCAGTTTGTTCCAAACGCTGAGCAGCGGAGTACCCCTTTAAGCCACATAGAGAAGAGAAGATACACAAACATCTAACGCCATGCAAAAATGTGAGAAAAACTAAATATTAATTTCACAAACATAGAAAATGTCCTCCCAAAAAATGACTGAATACATCATTATAAACTATAAAGAATATTTCCGGCCCTCTGTTCGTTAGCTATGAGCTGGCATTCCGCCTGACATTCCAGGGGCTTATCTCGGAGTGGGAAATAGAAACAGAAGCAGCACTGAGGCGAGTAAGGTGAATGCAAGTGTCAGACATAGATAATGATGTATAATAAAAGACACAGTAAAACAAAAAACAAATAGCTTGATATATATCTTACTGTATACCAATAGACTTGGTAGTTTACAGGTGTATTCCCATCTTAAAGGGGTTATCCAGCCAAAGACATCTTATCCCCAATCCAAAGGATCGGGGATAAGATGTGTGATCATGGGGGGCCCGTCGCTGGGACCCCCCGCCATCCCCATAAAGCCACACCCCCTCCATTCATGTCTATGGGAGGGGGCGTGACAGCCGTCACGCCCCCTCCCATAGACATGAATGGGGGGGGCGTAGCATGACGTCATGAGGGGATATGGCGTTACGTCACACCTCCAGTCCCGGAAACAAATAGCTTTCCGAGACTGGAGATGCAGCCCTGCATAGAATGCGGGTGCTGCTATTTGGCCGGATAACCTCTTTAACTGACATAGTTAAACTTGCAGGGCACAACAAGATGAAAATACAAATACATTTTAATTGAGCAAACTTCTCTCCTTCTTTCTCCTTGATATTCCTGCTTATTTCCCACATTGCTGACAGCTCATTGCCTAGGTTACTGACCACTTCTCTACTCAGAGGTGATCAGGATGGTATAGATATGGTCAGGCTTGTAGATCTATCCCATATACATATCTAGATAGATAGATACACACATCAGCCAGGCCACCTCTTCTTGAGTGAAACAGTGGTCTGCAACCTAGGCAATGAGCTGTCCATAAGGAGAGGAAAGGAGCAGGAATATCAGGAGAAGGAGGCAAATTTGCTAAATTATTGTATCTGCAGAAATATTTAACTTGGCGTACCCTACGAGTTTAACTACATTACTTGAGATGAGAACTCAACTAGCATAGCATGTTCAATGTTTTTGTCTTTGGTTTTAACTTGGAAATTTTTTGCATATTTTTTTCCTTTGTTTGATCCTAAAGGTGGATCAGAGAAGAACAATGTATTTTTTAAACCAGATATTTGCATATATATGCGATATCAACAAAACTTTTCATTGTAAACCATCAACTTTGCTATAGTTCTGCTATACCGGGACAATTTCTCCATAAAGCCATCCAAGTTCTAGCCGATCCTAAGTAGTTACTTTACTTACTAGTAAAGCATTGGATTCAACTGTATCAAAAGTAACTGTATTGATATCCTCCCCAGACCCTCCTCGCAGCTATGATAGGACACTAGATCTGTCAATCATAGCTGATAGGAGGGACTAGGGTAGTGTTATCCAAACTGTAGACCTCCAGCTGTTGCAAAAACTCCCAGCATGCCTTGACAGCCATTGACTGTCTGGGCATGCTGAGAGTTGTAGTTTTCCAGCGCTTTAGGTCCACAGTTTGAAGACCACTGGACTAGGAAAACTATTAATACAGAAGGAGCCCATATACATTTCTGGGTGCTGGATTATGGCTGTCGCGCCATTCACTGTATAGGGAACTTCCTGACTACAGAGGGCTGGTTTGTAGTCTGGAACCATAGAGACACATATGTCCGTATTGGGGATTTGGATGTAAAGTGAGGAATTTATTAAACCATTTGCCAAATTTCTTAGGCTTAAAAAAGTTGCAAAATATTGCCATATTTTTTCTATAACGTGTGATTGTTTTTTTACTGAAGGGGGTGGGAGCAGCAATGGATTGACACATTTAAACCAGTAAAATGGCACAAAAAGTAAACCAATATATGCTCATAGCAGATGTAGGCTTTTTTTTATTTTGTACAATAATGTCAATGGATAAGAGATTAATAGTGATTATAGATAATGTAGTTTATATAGATTGTATAGGTAAATGGATAGATAGATAGATAGATAGATAGATAGATAGATAGATAGATAGATAGAAAGATAAATTGGCCAGCACATACTGATACCAAACTATTGCATGGACATACAGGTGCACGCTGCTAGACTAAATATACACAAAGAGGAGAATACAGCAGCACACTGCTAGCACAAAGATACAGATAAAACATGAAATGCTATATTGCTACAATGAAAAATGAAAAATTGAGGCGCCTCGCTCACCATTTGGCCAAATAGTTTGGACCATCCCACCGCGATAAGGTGACCTCATTGGGATGGACCCTACACTATGAATGTACCTCTGTGCAGTTACCAGGCTTGTAAGGTCTGAGACATCCAGCACCTTATAAGATGGGTGGGGTGCAGGAACCAACATGGAGGTAGCCACTCCCCCCATATTTATAACACAAAAAAGGATAAGTTGGCCAGCACATACTGATACCAAACTATTGCATGGACCCGGCATACAGGTGCACCCCACCCATCTTACAAGGTGCTGGATGTCTCAGACCTTACAAGCCTGGTAACTGACTGCACAGAGGCACACAGTGCCTGACTTCACAGTGTAGGGTCCGTCCCAATGAGGTCACCTTATCGTGATGGGATGGTCCAAACTATTTGGCCAAATGGTGAGCGAAGCACCTAAATTTATAATTTTTCATGCTGTATTCTCCTCCTTGTGTGGATAGATAGATAGAAGGAATCCCCCGCAGCACACTGGATAGTGTATAAAAGGTGAAGTTTTATTCCATCACACAAGACTGTATACAAGCGACATTTCAACTAACTCTCCTGGTTTTTCTCAAGCTCAAGTACAAAAGTGCAAACTCACACATTATATAAGGACACCAATCTGGTATCTGACAGTGAATCAATTAATCAATCAAAAGAATCATAATACACAAATCCATAATAAATACATGTGATCACAAATCAAAACATATACAGTGTATATCAGGGACCTCAGCCCATCTAATATATACAGTGTATATCAGGGACCTCAGCCCATCTTATATATACAGTGTATATCAGGGACCTCAGCCCATCTTATATATACAGTGTATATCAGGGACCTCAGCCCATCTTATATATACAGTGTATATCAGGGACCTCAGCCCATCTTATATATACAGTGTATATCAGGGACCTCAGCCCATCTTATATATACAGTGTATATCAGGGATCTCAGCCTATCTTATATATACAGTGTATATCAGGGACCTCAGCCCATCTTATATATACAGTGTATATCAGGGACCTCAGCCCATCTTATATATACAGTGTATATCAGGGACCTCAGCCCATCTTATATATACAGTGTATATCAGGGACCTCAGCCCATCTTATATATACAGTGTATATCAGGGATCTCAGCCTATCTTATATATACAGTGTATATCAGGGACCTCAGCCCATCTTATATATACAGTGTATATCAGGGACCTCAGCCCATCTTATATATACAGTGTATATCAGGGACCTCAGCCCATCTTATATATACAGTGTATATCAGGGACCTCAGCCCATCTTATATATACAGTGTATATCAGGGACCTCAGCCCATCTTATATATACAGTGTATATCAGGGACCTCAGACCATCTTATATATACAGTGTATATCAGGGACCTCAGCCCATCTTATATATACAGTGTATATCAGGGACCTCAGCCCATCTTATATATACAGTGTATATCAGGGACCTCAGCCCATCTTATATATACAGTGTATATCAGGGATCTCAGCCTATCTTATATATACAGTGTATATCAGGGACCTCAGCCCATCTTATATATACAGTGTATATCAGGGACCTCAGCCCATCTTATATATACAGTGTATATCAGGGACCTCAGCCCATCTTATATATACAGTGTATATCAGGGACCTCAGCCCATCTTATATATACAGTGTTCTGTGCAGAAATAACCACACACCCCATTTAAGATCCCTATTAATCCTAGGGAATAGTGACTAAAGTGATTAAAATCAATAAACCTACAGTAACATGGGAGGGTTCACTCACCGGAATGTGATATTCAATAAACGCCATGTGTTAGATACGGACGCCGCTGCAAGGCACGAGCCGGCGCCAGAAGTGCGTCATCTTTAGTGGAAAGGCACTAGGAGGCACCCGTAGTGTTACTGTGCGTGTACAGCACTCGGGAGAGCGCGGCGCCATCTTAAATGAGGGAAATGTACCAGTAAAAGAAAATAACCGAACCAAAAGAAAGAAAAACAAAATGTATGCACAGAGGTTTGTATCATGGGTCCCTGTGTATAGCACCGCCACAATTCCACAGTACTGGAGACACATTATGCAAATAGGGCTTTGTGTGGATAGGAGACAAACACCGGCGACGTCTATCTCCTTATCCACGGGTGTCGTTCCACTGGAGCCCATGTCAAATAGACGGCACATCCAATGGTCCGGCACTCCATAAACCCCTACCTCTTAAGACCCTCTCGGTCATATATCTAGCAGGCAGTTCTGATGTGGCACATAACATGAACCCAATTAGGGACAGGCAAGTCCCACATAGAATCGTGCAATTAAAGTAAAAATATAATAATTAAAAAATAAAAAAAATAAAAAAATATAAATAAAATTTAAAATTACAAAGTGAAAAATGACAAAGTAAAATCATAACCAAGATAAAATTGCATAAAACATAAATGAATAACAAAATAAATGGTTATGCACGGGGCCTCCAGTGTCTGACACACAAATGCCATACCCAAAAAAAATCAGTGCATCGACTAGAACTGTCCCCAGGGATGCCTGTCTCCCCACCACCCTCCATGATGTTTTAAATTCCACATTCATTCCTGCTGGTTTTAATGTATTTAGAGTATAAATCCATTTTAACTCAAGCCTTCTGAGCAGACCCTGTCTATCACCTCCCTGTTTTAACTGGGGAACATGGTCATTCACCATAAACCTCAAATCCCTTTCATTATGTCCTTGTTCTGAAAAGTTCTTAGAGACTGGAAGGTCTAACTTTTTCTTTCTTATAGTATATCTGTGCTGATTTAATCTGATCTTCAGGTCCCATGTGGTCTTCCCAATGTAGAGAAGACCACATGGGCACCAAAAGCACATATATGACAAATGATAAGTTGCAAGTCACATAATGTTTAATAGGATAGACTACCCCTGTAGCTGGATGAATAAAGTTACTTCCTTTGCGCATAAGATTACAATTTATGCACGAACGGCACGGAAAACTACCTTTTCAGGGCAAGGTGATGTAACGTTGGGGGTCGCCAGATTATAATGAAATGTCTGCCTTCACGAGTTTGTCTTTCAAGTTCGCTGTTCTCCTATAAGAAATCAGAGAGGACTTGAAAATTCAGGAATATTGCTGTAACATCCCAGTACATTCCAGTATTTACATACAATGCCCCAATCTTAGGGGAAACGTCATTGTACATAGTAACAAAGGCAATTCGAGGAGTATCTCCCCCTCCATTTTTCGGCCAAAGTCCTGTGTTGTGTGATCCTCCTCTCTCTCTTTCTTTTTATCAATGATTGGGGATACCCTCTTTCTCTAAAGTTGTCAGTCATTCTGTCCAGAGCTTTCTCCCGTTTGTCTACTGTGTCAGTGATCCTCCCTGCCCTCAGCATCTGGCTGTAGGGGAGGAAATTCACCATCGACCTGGGGTGACAACTGTTATACCTCAAGAGTGTTACAATCCGTCTCCTTCATATATAGGTCAGTCGTCAAGCGTCCATTGTCAACTGTAACCATGACATCCAAGAAACTCACCGAGTGTGTAGAGTGAGTTAACATAAACCGAATGTCTGGATCTCTGCTATTGAGATGTTCCTGAAACAATAGTAATTCTGTTACATCACCAAGCCAAATCAAAAAAATATCGTCTATATACCTCCACCACTCCAGTATTTTGCTGGAGTGGAGGGATACATTGACATAAAAATAAGTTCGCCATAAAAATATTAGCATAAGTGGGTGCAACATTGCTACCCATTGTGGTCCCCGCTTCTGTAGGTAAAAGTTACCATCAAATAGGAAATAATTGTTCTCCAACTCTAGTCTCAAAAGGGAAACCACAAAGTGAAACTTGATCTCTGAAAAATTAGTCTCACGTAAACATTTAGTGACCGCCTCCACCATGTTGGATGGAGGTGTAGAGACTAACAACATCAAATGAGGCTATAATAGCCCAACTTGGAACTTAAATGTTGGCAATTTCTGTAAAAAATCATTGGTGTCCCTGATGTATGACCTTGTATTTACTGCGAAGGTCCTGAGTAGTTTGTCCAGAAATACTGAAATATGTGAGGTAATGGAAATTCTGCCTGATACAATAGGACGGCCTGGTGGATCTCGGCAGTAAAGTCCTTATGAATCTTGGCAGTAAATATAGGAGTGGAGTCACTGGAAACATTACAATAAGATATTTCTTTGTTTCTTCATCAATAACCTTATCATCAAAGTCATCAGACTCCACTACCGACTTAATCCTATCCTCAATAGAGACCCTGGGATCCCTGGGTAGGCATTCGTACACATTATGATCATTCTATTGTCTTTCAGCTTCCTTAATGTACTGCTCCCTGCCCAAGACCACGACCGCTTCACCCTTATCGGCTGGTTTGATGTGGTCCCTGGCAAGGGCAGTCGAGGCTTCCATATCACCTCTCGTCATATTAGGATGTAATAATCGATTATTACTCATTTTTAATTTAGACACCTCCCTTTTCACACATTCATTTTTCAGTTTGTAATTTTAAATTAAATTTTTATTTAAAATTTTTATTTTATTAGTTTATTATTTTATTTTTATTCTATTATTATTTTTATTATTATTATATTTTTACTTTAATTGCACGATTCTACATGGGACTTGCTTGTCCCTAATTGGGTTCATGTTATGTGCCACATCAGAACTGCCTGCTAGATATATGACCGAGAAGGTCTTAAAGGGGTACTCCACCCCTAGACATCTTATCCCCTATCCAAAGGATAGGGGATAAGATGTCTGATCGCAGGGGTCCCGCCGCTGGGGACCTCTGCAATATAGCATGCGGCACCCACCTGTTTCTTGTCCGGAAGCGCTGGAGGGTCTGGGTCGCGACCACGGGAACGGAAGTCCGTGACGTCATGACAGGTGGGTGCCGCATGCTATATTGCAGGGGTCCCCAGCGGCGGGACCCCTGCGATCAGACATCTTATCCCCTATCTTTTGGATAGGGGATATGATGTCTAGTGGTGGAGTACCCCTTAAAGATGTAGGGGTTTGTGGAGTACCGGGCCATTGGATGTGCCGTCTATTTGACATGGGCTCCAGTGGAACGACACCCGTGGATAAGGAGATAGACGCCGGCGTGTTTGTCTCCTATCCACACAAAGCCCTATTTGTATAATGTGTCTCCAGTACTGTGGAATTGTGGCGGTGCTATACACAGGGACCCATGATACAAACCTCTGTGCATACATTTTGTTTTTCTTTCTTTTGGTTTGGTTATTTTAATGGTACATTTCCCTCATTTAAGATGGCGCCGCGCTCTCCCGAGTGCTGTACACGCACAGTAACACTACGGGTGCCTCCTAGTGCCTTTCCACTAAAGATGACGCACTTCTGGCGCCGGCTCGTGCCTTGCAGCGGCGTCCGTATCTAACACATGGCGTTTATTGAATATCACATTCCGGTGAGTGAACACTCCCATGTTACTCCCATGAGTAAGGGGGAGGTCCCCCGAAAGGTCGCGTCATGACCCTGATGGCTCCCAGTTAGTAAGATAAGACCTCTGCTAGACTGGATGTGCGCCGACATCCCATCTGAAAAGCTGATTAAAACTGCAGAAATATCGGAATAAACAAGAAAAAGATGAACCGTCTAAACGTGAGTGCTGGATTTTATTCTAAAAGCCTATAGCCCATGCCTTTTTATATATGATTCTACTGAGGAGGTGGTGAATATCCACACTTGGGCGTCTACACAGAGACTCCGGTGACTGAACACTCCCATGTTACTGTAGGTTTATTGATTTTAATCACTTGTCACTATTCCCTAGGATTAATAGGGATCTTAAATGGGGTGTGTGGTTATTTATGCACAGAACACTGTATATATAAGATGGGCTGAGGTCCCTGATATACACTGTATATATAAGATGGGCTGAGGTCCCTGATATACACTGTATATATAAGATGGGCTGAGGTCCCTGATATACACTGTATATATAAGATGGGCTGAGGTCCCTGATATACACTGTATATATAAGATGGGCTGAGGTCCCTGATATACACTGTATATATAAGATGGGCTGAGGTCCCTGATATACACTGTATATATAAGATGGGCTGAGGTCCCTGATATACACTGTATATATAAGATGGGCTGAGGTCCCTGATATACACTGTATATATAAGATGGGCTGAGGTCCCTGATATACACTGTATATATAAGATGGGCTGAGGTCCCTGATATACACTGTATATATAAGATGGGCTGAGGTCCCTGCTATACACTGTATATATAAGATGGGCTGAGGTCCCTGATATACACTGTATATATAAGATGGGCTGAGGTCCCTGATATACACTGTATATATAAGATGGGCTGAGGTCCCTGATATACACTGTATATATAAGATGGACTGAGGTCCCTGATATACACTGTATATATAAGATAGGCTGAGGTCCCTGATATACACTGTATATATAAGATGGGCTGAGGTCCCTGATATACACTGTATATATAAGATGGGCTGAGGTCCCTGATATACACTGTATATATAAGATGGGCTGAGGTCCCTGATATACACTGTATATATAAGATGGACTGAGGTCCCTGATATACACTGTATATATAAGATGGGCTGAGGTCCCTGATATACACTGTATATATAAGATGGGCTGAGGTCCCTGATATACACTGTATATATAAGATGGACTGAGGTCCCTGATATACACTGTATATATAAGATGGACTGAGGTCCCTGATATACACTGTATATATAAGATGGGCTGAGGTCCCTGATATACACTGTATATATAAGATGGGCTGAGGCCCCTGATATACACTGTATATATAAGATGGACTGAGGTCCCTGATATACACTGTATATATAAGATGGACTGAGGTCCCTGATATACACTGTATATATAAGATGGGCTGAGGTCCCTGATATACACTGTATATATAAGATGGGCTGAGGTCCCTGATATACACTGTATATATAAGATGGGCTGAGGCCCCTGATATACACTGTATATATAAGATGGACTGAGGTCCCTGATATACACTGTATATATAAGATGGACTGAGGTCCCTGATATACACTGTATATATAAGATGGGCTGAGGTCCCTGATATACACTGTATATATAAGATAGGCTGAGGTCCCTGATATACACTGTATATATAAGATGGGCTGAGGTCCCTGATATACACTGTATATATAAGATGGGCTGAGGTCCCTGATATACACTGTATATATAAGATGGGCTGAGGTCCCTGATATACACTGTATATATAAGATGGGCTGAGGTCCCTGATATACACTGTATATATAAGATGGGCTGAGGTCCCTGATATACACTGTATATATAAGATGGGCTGAGGTCCCTGATATACACTGTATATATAAGATGGGCTGAGGTCCCTGATATACACTGTATATATAAGATGGGCTGAGGTCCCTGATATACACTGTATATATAAGATGGGCTGAGGTCCCTGATATACACTGTATATATAAGATGGGCTGAGGTCCCTGATATACACTGTATATATAAGATGGGCTGAGGTCCCTGATATACACTGTATATGTTTTGATTTGTGATCACATGTATTTATTATGATTTGTGTATTATGATTCTTTTGATTGATTCATTGATTCACTGTCAGATACCAGATTGGGTCCTTATATAATGTGTGAGTTTGCACTTTTGTACTTGAGCTTGAGAATAACCAGGAGAGTTAGTTGAAATGTTGCTTGTATACAGTCTTGTGTGATGGAATAAAACGTCACCTTTTATACACTATCCAGTGTGCTGGGGGGATTCCTTCTTCTGTGTATTTGTGGACCCTACCTGCAGGCACCTACAATTGGGACTATTGCTAGATAGATAGATAGATAGATAGATAGATAGATAGATAGATGGATAAGAGATAGATAGATAGATATGATATATATAGATATGAGATAGATATGAGATCGATAGATATGAGATAGATGGATATATATATGAGATAGATAGATAGATAGATAGATAGATATGAGATTGATAGATAGATATGAGATATGAGATAGATAGATAGATAGATATTAGATAGATAGATATGAGATAGATAGATATGAGATAGATATGAAATAGATAGATATGAGATAGATATGAGATAGATAGATATGAGATAGATAGATAGATATACAATGACTGTATTTCCTGGAATAAATCACTTTTTTGCACTTTGAATTGGTGTGCTGCAGTCGCCTTCATTGTATATACAGCCATTGGATCCAGGACCGGGATCCCTGAGACTTCCTGCACCCATCTACTACTTTGCTGTCTTGGGAGTGCTGCTCTACATTTGTTGTTAGATAGATAGATATGAGATAGATAGATAGATAGATAGATAGATAGATAGATAGATAGATATGAGATAGATAGATAGATAGATAGATATGAGACAGATAGATAGATAGATAGATAGATAGATAGATAGATATGAGATAGATAGATAGATAGATAGATATGAGATAGATAGATAGATATGAGATAGATATGAGATAGATAGATAGATAGATAGATAGCAACAGGAGAATACAGCAGCACACTGCTAGCACAAAGATACAGATAAAACATGAGTAGATAAAACATAGATAGAACATGAAAAGCTATACAGCTGTAATGCAATAAATGAAGATATGAAACTATGAAAATATGAGGTACTTAGCTTGCAAATTTGGCGGCAAATAGCTTGGACCGTCCCACCACGGTAAGGTGACCTCATTCTGGGACGGACCCTACACTGTGTATATGCCTCTGTGTGCCTCTAGATAGATAGATAGATATGAGATAGATAGATATATTAGATAGATAGATAGATATTAGATAGATAGATAGATATTAGATAGATAGATAGATAGATAGATAGATAGATAGATATGAGATGGATAGAATATTGGCATAGATTTACTACTTACTACAAATGTCCCAGAACTCATAAGGGGCATGGCTTCAATGAGTAAGGGTTGCCTAAATTTCCCCAAAATGCCCAAAAATATTGGGAACACAATTCTAGTTTAAAGTAATCTAATAGTAATCTAATAGTTGGCCTTAATTTGGACTGGACACCTGACACATTCAGTGTCTAAGAAGAACAGTTTTAATAAATTTCCCATTTGTGTTTACATTTGCTTCTGTGTATATATCTATACATATTTAGTCTAATACGGTGGAACCTCTTTGAGAAGATCATCGAAAATTGAATTTTAGAGTGGGTTTCTATTGGGGTGGTCTTCTAAGAGATATCGGCCGCTTATTCACAACATAAGATGGACTAACAATCTATTTAAGGGGGTTGGTTATTTGGAGAGGTTTCACCTTCTATGATAGTTTAATGTGAAAAACTAAGTTTGAATTAAATACATTAATTAAATAAAATAGAAAAATAAAAAAGATAAATACCGCTATTGTGTTCCATAGAGGAGCAATCATTTTGGATACCTACAGGGCGGTTGATCCATTCCATTTTTCTTTAATTCTTCCATTGATTTGTATCTTTCCAGGTCGGGTGATATTACTTCGCATTGTTTGGATCAGCCTGTTGTATAACAATGTTTTGGCTTTTGTGTTGCAATAATGAAGACTTTTTTAAAATAATTTTCTTTCGTTTACTTCTTGCAGGGTCTGAATGTTTTTGGAGCAAACATGTGTATATTAAATTGCAGAAAGAATGCTCAGAGGTGTCAGTCTTTTTGGGCCACTCTATCTTTTTTACTTTCCATTCCTAATGAGATTTCTGGAAAATGGCAAGATATCAAATTCCCCAAATACCCCACATGCACTTTCAGCTCTAAGAGCAACAGGTAACTTAACAAGATGTCTCAGCGCGCCTGAGGTCTTATTTTATTTTATAAATTAACACCCCGCCCCCAGCGATGCAACAATCTCTCTCTGCGCCATACATTCACTTTAACCCCTTTTGTGCTGAAATTATAAGAAAAAAATACGAATAAAATTATAAAGATTAAGGTAAGGTCTGTTTGGGACTCGCTGTTGCTAAGTTTTTTTAAATTATATATATATATATATATATATATATATATATATATATATATTTTGTTTTTGTTTTTTTCGTAGACTGTACAGAGGCTCACATAGTCCTAACACATGGAGGTATGTGGAGGTAGAGCAGGGGCCCCATAGGCCAGCAGGGATATCGTATTTAAAGGGGGTTATCCAAAGGAAAAAAAAAGTTAGGGTCAGTCGGTTAGTCATATTACGGCAAAGTTTATGAGGCTTTAAGGCCGCTATAAATATTAGAAACAAGTCACCTGAACCCACTGATTTTGTCAGGATGGGCTGGATGACTTTATATGGGGGCTTACTGACACTCCTCAAAAGACGGTATCGGGGAGCGAGGGATAAGCCTGTTGTCTGATCCTTTTGTTTTTGGTGAGATGACCCCCCATCAGAGCTGACTAGCAGCTACTTAACCTTTTTTTTTCTCCTTTCGGAAGACATGAGCACTCAGCCGAGATGAGCGTACATGTGTATAAAGCAGTCTCCCCCAACCTGTGCAAAGCCACAACTCCCAGGATGCCTGGACAGCCAAAGATGGTCCGGGTATGCTGGAAGTTGTAGTTTTGCAACAGCTGGAGGCACCCAGATGTCCTTTAAATTTTATCACCAGATGAGGCCAGTTTTGTTGTTTCCTTTGGTTATTTACTTATTTATATAATTTCAGCATTTTGTTTGCAAAAAAAAAAAAAGAATACTTCAAACATTTTATAAAATGTATACAATTTTACCAAACATTAGTTTATTTTTATTTGAAGGAGATATCTGGCGAAAAATAACTTTTCAGTAGCTGATCGCGGGGGATCACTGGGTTGGGACTTAGCGCTCAGTAAGCAGCACATGCTGCAGCCGGCACACGCTCCATTTATTCCTATGGGAGACCCAAGTACAGCTCGCGGGCATCATCGGCGCTCCCATAGAAATAAATGGCCCAGCGGTCGGACACCCCCGCGATCAGCTACTTATCTCCTATCCTGTGCATAGGGGATACGTTTTTTTTTTTTTTTGCCAGAGTACTCCAATATTAAACATAAAAAAAATTACATTGTGATAGTTATTATTATAATATTTTTTTGTTAATAATTATTTTATTTATCAATAATTTTTTTTATTATTATTATTATTATTATTATTATGTTTGGTATATGTTTTTTAGTTATCAGATTATTTTGTATTTATTATTATAATTTTTTTATTATTATCATCATTATTATTATTATTATTATTACTATATATCATTTTCTAGTTAGCCATTTTTTTTTATAAATTATTATTATTATATTATTGTTTTTTTTCCTGGACTAGAACTTATGGGGTACTTCGGTGGAAATTTTTTTTGTTTTTTAAATGAACTGGTGCCAGAAAGTTAAACAGATTTGTAAATGACTTCTATTAAAAAATCTTAATCCTTTTAGTACTTTTTAGCTGCTGAATACTACAGAGGAAATTCTTTACTTTTTGAATTTCTTTTTTGTCTTGTCCACAGTGCTCTCTGCTGACACCTCTGTCCCTGTCAGGAACTGTCCAGAGCAGCATAGGTTTGCTATGGGGATTTTCTCCTGCTCTGGACAGTTCCTGATACGGGCATCAGGTGTCAGCAGAGAGCACTGTGGACAACACAAAAAAGAAATTCAAAAAATTAAGATTTTCCTCTGTAGGATACAGCTGCTAAAAAGTACTGAAAGGATTAAGATTTTTTAACAGAAGTAATTTACAAATCTGTTTAACTTTCTGGCCCCAGTTAATTAAAAAAAATAAAGTTTTTCACCAGAGTACCCCTTTAAGACCCCATATGCACTAAAGAAAGGTCGGCCAAACCTTCTCATTTCAAAAGGGGACCAGATGACTATAATGCAGGGTTTCCCAACCAGTGTGCCTCCAGCTGCTGGGGGGCACAATGGTTGGAAAACACTGATCAAATGTGTATGGTGGCCTCCCGACTTCTCTATTTCCTATTGAAATAGCATGCACGTTCAGCCGAATAGGGACAAATCATTGTTGGGCTATATATATATATACACAGTACAGACCATAAGTTTGGACACCTTCTCATTCAGAGTTTTCTTTATTTTCATGACTATGAAAATTGTAGATTCACACTGAAGGCATCAAAACTATGAATCAACATGTGGAATTATATACATAACCAAAAAGTGTGAAACAACTGAAAATATGTCATATTCTAGGTTCTTCAAAGTAGCCACCTTTTGCTTCGATTACTGCTTTGCACACTCTTGGCATTCTCTTGATGAGATTCAAGAGGTAGTCACCTGAAATGGTTTTCACTTCACAGGTGTGCTGGTGGGGAGGAGGAGGTGTGATGGTGGAGGGGGGGGGGGGTGCTTTGCTGGTGACACTGTTGGGGATTTATTCAAAATTGAAGGCAAACTGACCCAGCATGGCTACCACAGCATCTTGCAGCGGCTGCTATTCCATCCGGTTTGCGTTTAGTTGGACCATCATTTATTTTTCAACAGGACGATGTCCCCAAACACCTCCAGGCTGTTTAAGGACTATGTGACCAAGAAGGAGAGTGATGGGTGCGGCCCCAGATGACCTGGCCTCCACAGTCACCGGTCCTGAACCCAATCCTCCTATCTCTCTGGCCGCTTCTTTAGCGACTCGTTTTCTGGCTCTACTTCTTCTCCTCTTCCCCTTGCTGTCGGGGTTCCCCAAGGATCGGTCCTGGGTCCTCTACTCTTTTTACTCTACACATCCCCCATTGGAAAAACATTCAGTAGATTTGGTTTCCAGTACTACCTCTACGCTGATGACACCCAACTCTATACCTCTTCCTCCAACATCACCCCTGCACTCCTACATAATACCAGTGACTGTCTCTCTGCCGTCTCAGACATCCCCCCTGCACTCCTACAGAATACCAGTGACTGTCTCTCTGCCGTCTCAGACATCATGTCCTCTTTATATCTGAAACTAATTCTTTCTAAAACAGAACTTCTTGTCTTTTCTCCATCAACTGATACTGTACCTAACCCTGACATTTCCATCTCGGTATGTGGTACTATCATAACTCCCGGGCAGCAGGATCGCTGTCTTTGAGTTATACTTGACTCTGATCTGTCTTTCACTCCCCATATTCAGTCTCTTTCACGTTCTTGTCACCTGCATCTCAAAAACATTTCCAGAATCCGCCCGTTTCTCACGACTGAAACTGCTAAAACTATCATTATTGCTTTGATTCACTCCCGCCTCAACTACTGTAACTCTTTACTAATAGGCCTTCCTTTCTCCAAACTCTCTCATCTCCAGTCCATCCTTAAAGGAGTAGTCCAGTGGTGACTCAGTGGTGAGCAACTTATCCCCTATCCTAAGGATAGGGGATAAGTTGCAGATTGCGGGGGGTCCGACCGCTGGGGCCCCCTGCGATCTCCTGTACGGAGCCCCGACAGCCCGCGGGAAGGGAGCGTGTCGACCTCCGCATGAGGCGGCGGCCGACACGCCCCCTCAATACAACTCTATGGCAGAGCCGAAGCGCTGCCTTCGGCAATCTCCGGCTCTGCCATTGAGATGTATTGAGGGGGCGTGTCGGCCGCCGCCTCATGCGGGGGTCGACACCCGCTATCTCGGCGGAGAGCCGGGGCCCCGTACAGAGAGATCGCAGGGGGCCCCAGCGGTCGGACCCCCCGCAATCTCAAACTTATCCCCTATCCTTAGGATAGGGGATAAGTTTTTCACCACTGGACTACCCCTTTAATGCCACAGCCAGACTCATCTTCCTCTCCAGCCGCTACACCGATGCCTCCTCCCTGTGCCAGTCACTACACTGTATTAACATTTGACCGCTAAGCGGTTACTAAGACCCTAAATTTCCCACCCAATATAAAACTTAACGTTTAATGAGCCAAGATTAAAATAAACTCACACATATTGATCCATAATGCATTGATTGGCATGACACTGCATGCTATATTAAGTGAATTGAAAAGATAGATTGTGGCTGCAGTCCACAATCTATGGTGTGAGACAATTAAAAACTAACACATTGCCCGCCCGCCCGACGTTTCGCCACAGGCTGTGGCTTTATCAAGGGCTAAGAGGCAAATGGCCTCTTAGCCCTTGATAAAGCCACAGCCTGTGGCGAAACGTCGGGCGGGCGGGCAATGTGTTAGATTTTTAATTGTCTCACACCATAGATTGTGGACTGCAGCCACAATCTATCTTTTCAATTCACTTAATATAGCATGCAGTGTCATGCCAATCAATGCATTATGGATCAATATGTGTGAGGTTATTTTAATCTTGGCTCATTAAACGTTAAGTTTTATATTGGGTGGGAAATTTAGGGTCTTAGTGACCGCTTAGCGGTCAAATGTTAATATATTGGATTTACCCTCCACTCATGGGTCCCCCTTGTTGCATTAGTCACTACACTGGTTACCAATTCAGTCCAGAATACAGTACAAAATCCTCAGTCTCACACACAAAGCTCTCCACAATGCTGCACCTCCCTACATCTCCTCTCTCATCTCCGTCTACCATCCTACACGTTCTCTCCGATCTGCTAATGACCTCACACTAACATCTTCTATAATCTGAACTTCTCTCTCCCGTCTCCAAGACTTCACTCGTGCTACACCGGTTCTCTGGAATGCTATCCCTCAATCCCTCGGACTCAACAACAACATCCATAGTTTCCAACGTGGCCTAAAAACACATCTCTTCAGACAGGCCTATAACAGTCTCTAATTGGACTCAACATATCCCCAATATATCCCCAACATATCACCAACATATCAACAACATATCCCCAACATATCCTCAACATATCCCCAACATATCCCCAACATATCCCCAACATATCCCGAACATATCCCCAACATATCCCCAACATATCCCCAACATATCCCCAACATATCCCCAACATATCCTCAACATATCCTCTATATATCCCCAACATATCCCCAACATATCCTCAACATATCCCCAACATATCCCCAACATATCCCCAACATATCTCCAACATATCCTCAATATATCCTCAAGATATCCCCAACATATCCCCAACATATCCCCAACATTTCCCCAACATATCCCCAACATATCCCCAACATATCCCCAACATATCCCCAACATATCCCCAATATATACCCAATATATACCCAACATATCCTAAACATATCCCCAACATATCCTCAATATATCCTCAAGATATCCCCAACATATCCTCAACATATCCCCAACATATCCCCAAACTATCCTCAACATATCCCCAACATATCCCCAACATATCCTCAACATATCCTCAACATATCCCCAACATATCCCCAACATATCCCCAACATATCCCCAACATTTCCCCCAATATTTCCCCAACATATCCCCAACATATCCCCAACATATCCCCAACATATCCCCATCATATCCTCAACATATCCCCAACATATCCTCAATATATCCCCACACCTCTTGTTTGAATAGTTATTGTGTAATTTTATGTCTGATACTTGTCTTTGTTTGTACCCCATAATTGTAAGCGCTGCGGAATCTGTAGGCGCTATATAAATAAATAAATAAACAACAATCCAGATGGTTTGGGGTGAGCTGGACCGCAGAGTGAAGGCAAAAGGGCCAACAAGTGCTAAGCATCATGGGAACTCCTTCTAGACTGTTGGAGACCATTTCAGGTGACTACAGCTCATCAGGAGAATCCAAGAGTCCTGCAAAGCAGGAATCACAGGCAAAAGGAGCTAGAACCTAGAATATGACAGATTTCACACTTATTGTTATGTCTATAATTTCACATGTGATAATTCATAGTTTTGATGCCTTCAGTGCGAATCTACAATATTCATAGTCATGGAAATAAAGAAAACTCTGAATGAGAAGGTGTCCAAACTTATGGTCTGTACTGTATATAGCAAATAACCAAAAAAAAAACTCTAGTAAAAATAGAATAAATCAGAAGCCGTCTCTGGAGTTTTTGTCAGCTGATCGACAGGGAGTGTATATATATATTAGATGATATAATAGTAATAGCAATTAACCAAATAAAAAAAAACCTCTAATTAAAATAGAATAAATCAGAAGCCGTCTCTGAGTTTTGCTCAGCAACAGTCGGTGCCCCAGATCTTCCTTGTGTAATAAAAAATAATAATAATATTATTGTCAGCACTAAAAGGGATTACAAGACCGGACCCAGCTGGGCATTACACTTTTATTTTTATACAAGGGCTTTGTCATACATATTAGAGATCATCGAGTAGACTAACATTTTATTCACTTCCGCCCCCAAGGAAATTTATTTGTTTGGACTTTTTTTAAGATGAAGGAAATAGTTGTCCCTCGTCTGCTGAGACATGTTAGAATAAAAAAATAAATAAAAAAAAACAAGTTATACAGTAGGTGGATGAATAGAGAAAAAACATCGATGTGTTAATTCATTTTTTTAAACAAAAAAAATTCCTGGGGACAATTTGCTTGATATTGGCTTCCAAAAATTCATCAGTTATTTATTTTTTTGGCTTATTTTTTAGGAGGAATGTTGATGTATTAAGAATTGATTTATTAACCAATTAATTGGGGGTTGTGTCACCAATAGCACTTGTGGATGGGGGATATGCTGGGGGGGGAGGGGGGTCTGACCACTGGGCCACCCAGCAATTGTGAGAATAGGGGTCCTGAGTCTCCCACCAGGATGGTACGGTGGGTTTCCCATTCGCACTGCCACTTCATTAATTGTCTGTGTCAGTGTTTCCCAAGCAGGTGCCTCCAGCTGTTGCCAAACTACAACTCCCAGCATGCCCGGACAGCCATTGCTGTACGGGCATGCTGGGAGTTGTAGTTTGGCAACAGCTGGGAGGCACCCTGCTTGTGAAACACTGACATAGACAATGTATTGAAAATCTTTGGAAGCCCCTTAGACAGTAAATGGAGTGGCAGTGAATGCACGAACAACACCCAATCCCGATGGGAGACTCGGGACCCCCCATTCTCAAGAATGCTTGGTGTCCCACAGTTGGACCCCCACGATCGTACAATTATCCCCTATCTTATGAATAGGGGATAAGTGTTGGTGGTGGCACAGCCTCTTTAAAGTGGGCCTGTCATCAGGCCTGGCTGTTATAAGGCTTTTAACCCTGAATTCGTACATACCTCTGATGAGTCAATTGACCCCTCCAGGGCTGAGATATCAGGGTTAAAAAATATTTGCAAATTAGGCTTAGGAGCCCACTAGGCGTTTCCCTCAGCTGCTAGAGTCCCAGCAAAGCTCCACCCCTTCAACAGTTAGTCCCTCCTCCTCTGTGTGCTGGTCACGTCTTTCACCTCCCTGAATGACAACCACTAGGCTGTACTGTAATCCCTGTACACAGGGGAGTGACTGGTAAAGGGCGGGGCTGTGCTGGGGCTCTTAGCAACTGAGGGGAACGCCCAGTGGGCTCAAAAGCCTAATTTGCATATATTTTTGAACCCTGATATCTTGGCACTGGAGGGGTCATTTAACTCATGAGAGGTATGTAGGGATTTAGGATCAAAAGCCCTATACAGCCATGTCCATACTTTATACCCTAAAAACCTGCTGATAGGTCCGCTTTAAGCAGTTGGTTACCTGTGAATTGCTTTTCAAGATATTTAACAGTATAACTTGTCTTAAAAACATTTAAAATAAACAAAAAAAAACACCTTGTGATGTCATGCCACGGGAAAAATGATGTCACTACCATTTTCCTTTTGTCAATAGTGATTTCACTATTGACAATTTTTTTTATTTTTTTGAAGTCTTACTCATTGTTTTGTAAAAGATACTATTTTTTTTTAAAATAATTAGAACAGTGTGTTTTCCATACAATGTGTCTTCAGCTGTTGCAAAACTACAACTCCCAGCATGTCTTGACAGCCAAATGTTGTCCAGACATGCTAGGAGTTATCGTTTTTCAACAGTGCCACACCTGGATTACAGGTTATCTGCATTCTGAAACACAGAGCTGAAATGCAATGCCAGAAACAAACCATGGACAGGAATGGTGTGGTTTTTTGGACATCCCGTTTATGCAGTCCTACAGAATTCAAAAATATTTTTTTCTTTTGGGGGGGGGGGGAGCTAAATTATAAAATGCACCTCAAATCTTAGCAGTACATGGGGAGCTGCATCTTTACAGAGAAAAGAGAAATCATTGCAAGTTTTTGGTAAGTTCAATATTTGAGTATTTTTTGCACAGAAAAATTCTAAGAAGAGATGGTTGGATTATCGGTATTGGAGGGGGAAGGATCACATGACCTCAGCGAATCTCGTAATGGCTTATAAACAGCTCATCTAGCCAATTAATAGGCAGTATAAGGGTGAAGTCACTATAAAAGCCTGTATACATCGCTTCAGCAGCCATTGTAGAGATAGAAGGTGTTAGGTGAAGATCTCTGTGAGGGACAGTGAGCAGTGACTACCACAGATAGGAGTAGGAGCCACATATATGTATGAGAGTGTTCTCTCAGAGCAAAATCTAGTTTATTTGGAAGTTAAGTGTGATAGTTTTTTGTTTTACACTAATTGTGAATAAGCTGCATAGAGGGTTTTGTGCACTTTCTAGGATGCCAATCCTGTTGCTACACCCAAAAATGGAAATCATTTTTCATAGCCTGTTAAAATCCATTGCTTCATTACTTTTCAGACACAAATCCTATTGCTATTCCCCAAAAAATTTTCTTTTTTTTAACCGCTTCAGCCTCTTCAGATACCTCTGTGTGCATATAAACACCAGCAGGCAACTGACTCCAATACTTGTGTTTTTATTCAGCCTGTTATTTACTAATGGGTACCATCTGATTACCCATAGCCATACATGTTACTGCAAAATTGACATGAAAGTGGAAAAAATTTTTTTAAATCAACTGGTGCCAGAAAGTTAAACAAATTTGTAAATTACTTCTATTTAAAAATCTTAATCCTTCCAGTTCTTATCAGCTGCTGTATGCTCCAGAGGAAGTTGTGTAGTTCTTTCCAGTCTTGACCACAGTGCTTGACCACCTCTGTCCATGTAAGGAACTGTCGAGAGCAAGATAGGTTTGCTATGGGGATTTGCTTCTGTTCTGGACAGTTCCTGACATGGACAGAGATTGCAGCAGAAAGCACTGTGGTCAGAAAGAAATTCAAAAAGAAAAGAACTTCCTGTGGAGCATTCAGCAACTGATGAGTACTGGAAGGATAAAGATTTTTTAAATAGAAGTAATTTACAAATCTGTTTAACTTTCTGGCACCAATTGACTTTAGAAAAAAAAAATTTCCACCGGAGTACCCCTTTAACTTTGCCTTAAAAACTGTTCTAAAATACTGAGAGACACTCCTAGGTGGCCTAAAATTGTTATACAGGGCTTTTAAAGTGTTATACACATGTTTATGGGCTATTGGTGAAGTATTGGTTGAAACAGAACTAGTTCGGTCCGAACCAGAACTTTTTTAGAGAAACAGCAGAGCTGAACTTTTGAAAAGTTCGCTCACCTACCAGTGGAAATCTTTATACCTGATCCTTCTCGTCACTAACACCATCTGAAGGAGGAGAGTTGGAAGACCCCCATATAAATTAGAAAGTTGGTGAGCCCCACCAAAGTCTATGTGTCAGCCAACTTGACAAAAGTGTATGGGAACCTTTAGTGGGCAAGACCTTACCCAGAAGGCAGTGCCACTTTGCAGCGGGTCATTTGCATATATTTTCCTAGGTGTTAAATGGGCACTGTCAGATCCAATAACTTTTGATATGGTAAAAAGCATGCAAAACAATATGTTTTGCAATTACTTTCATCCAAAAATATTAAGTATTTCATACTGAAAAAGCCAGTCAAGAAAGTGGCCAATAGTGGTCCCCCTTCTTTCTGGGACACATACCAGTCCTGCAGTGTCCAGTGGTCATGGACACGTCATGGACACCTTGAGTGATTGACAGGGCTGCAGGCAGTTCCAGAGCTGCTGTGCTTGCCCCCACCCCTCTGTGAGTCAGAGCAAAGTGAAGGAGGGGGAGGAGTCATCACTGTGAAAAGAAGAGAGGGACACGCCCCCGCCTCTGCATGGACAGAAACCTCACTGAGCAATGATGGCAATTAAATAAAGGTAATTCTGAGAGAAATATAGTCACAGACACATAAAAATTGATTAGATGTAAATGATCAGGATGAGGTGCTGAGCAACATAGAACAGTTTTTTTTTAGGGGGTGGTTTACAGGTACACTTTAAGCTGGCCATACTCATAACATAGCTAATAGTTGACGGCTATCTCTAACGATCTCCAGCTGGGACATGCATGTGTTCTGAATGGAGAGAGAGGAAAAAGTTAAAGGGGTACTCTGGCCCAAAGACATCTTATCCCCTGTCCAAAGGGGGATAAGATGTCTGATCACGGGGGTCTCGCCGCTAGGGACCCCTGCAATCTCTCATGCAGCACCCACCTGTCTCAGCTGCACGGAGCAACGATAGATCCGTGTCTGAAGACTCACGACCACGGGACCAGAGTATTGTGACGGCCATCACGCCCCCTCCCATAGACTTGCATTGAGGGGGTGGGCATGACATCACAAGGGGGCGGAGTCGTAACCTCACGATACTTTGGCCTCGTGGTCGTGAGTCTTCAGACACGGAGCTATCGTCGCTCCGTGCAGCAAAAACAGGTGGGTGCTGCATGAGAGATTGCGGGGGTCCCCAGCGACGGGACCCCCGCGATCAGACATCTTATACCATATCCTTTGAAAAGGGGATAAAATGTCTTAGGGCCGGAGTACCCCTTTAAAGGGGTACTCCGGTGAAATAAAAAAAAAAATTTCATATCAACTGGCTCCAGAATGTTAAACAGATTTGTAAATTAGTTCTATTAAAAAATCTAAATCCTTCCAGTACTTATCAGCTGCTGAAGTTGAGTTGTTCTTTTCTGCTGACCACAGTGCATTCTGCTGACACCTCTGTCTGTCTCAGGAACTGTCCAGAGCAGGAGAGGTTTGCTATGGGGATTTGCTCCTACTCTGGACAGTTCCTGAGAAAGACAGATGTGTCAGCAGAAAGCACTGTGGTAAGACAGAAAAGAACAACTCAACTTCAGCAGCTGATAACTACTGGAAGGGTTAAGATTTTTTTTAATAGAAGTAATTTACAAATCTGTTTCACTTTCTGTAGCCAGTTGATATGAAAAAAATAGTTTTTCCCCGGAGTACCCCTTTAATACTGAGGACTGCTGGCAGCGGCTTATCTACCCAAAAACAAAAGGATCGGCAATCGTAATCCAACCTCTCAAACCTTTTTCACCCAACATCTACTATTGGAGTGTGAAGAGCATAAACATTTATATCAGGGTTTCCCAACCAGGGTACCACCAGCTGTTACAAAATTACAACTTCCAGCATGCCCGGACAGCCAAAGTTCAGGCATGTTGGGAGTTGTAGTTTTGCAACAGCTGGAAGCACCCTGGTTGGGAAACACATGTAAGGAGATTTATCAAACCTGTCCAGAGGAAAAGTTGCTGAGTTGCCCATAACAACAAATCAGATAACTTCTTTCATTTTTGAAAAGGCCTTTGAAACATGAAAGAAGTTATCTGATTGGTTGGAAAACTCAGCAACTTGTCCTCTGGACAGGTTTTGATCAATCTCCCCCAATGATGTATATTACAGAGCAAACAAGATCATATCTTTTTGGGCTCTTTAGGCTTCTTATATTTGCGAATACTCAGGAGACCCGCATACTAAATCGAAGGTCACTCTTCTTTCTTTACTTACTGATACTGTATATTGTAAATCCATAGTTACGTGCAATTGTTACAGACCTATGGGGCTTCATCTCCTCATTATTAGTACCTATTTTATTAGATTTCATTCTAAAAACGAATAAAATACAGAGATATGAAAACCACAAACAAACTGGATGTTCTCCCCTGATGTAGCATGGGGCGAAACAAACGTCGGGGATACCTGATTGGTTTGTATCATCGTCGCCTTTATTTGTTCACATTTTGACTGTGGTGTAACCCTGGTTTTATGTGCACTTACAATAGTTTTGGTATAGCAGCTGGCACATTTTACCAGCACACCGCTTGTATTTATTTGTCTTAAAGGGGTACTCCGCTGCTCAGCATTTGGAACAAACTGTTCCGAATGCTGGAGCCGGTGACGGGAGCAAGTGACATCATAGCCCTGCCCCCTCATTGCAAGTCTATGGGAGGGGGCGTGACAGCCGTCATGCCCCCTCCCATAGACTTGCATTGAGGGGGCGGGGTGTAATGTAATGAGGGGTGGGGCTCCAGCGTTAGGAACAGTTTGTTCCGAACGATGAGCAGCTGACTACCCCTTTAATTGTGTATACGTTGCAATAGTTTCTTACCATCCAGTGTGTTTGTGGTTCTCATCTTTCTGTATTTTATTCTGTTTTTATACTTTTTTCTGTCTTCAGTAAAATAAGTGTTCGGATCATATGATGATCACACAAGTGCGCACCTCAGTACAGTGCTGTGTCTTTTATTTAAAGGATTATTTTGACTGTTCTGTCCTCCTTATGTGTAAGTATATGCGGGTACATAAATTGGCAGACAGCTTAACTTTCCCGGGAATTCATTTACAAAGGAGCAACATCCAACTTCCACTTTTATTGCATTTGATGTATGTGGTAAAAGTGATGAACAAAAAAAATAACACACTTACTAATGCACACTGATATGTGACAATGCATATAATACATTACAGTACAAGGCAATGCAAATACTAACATCTGCACGTGTAATTTATACACTATGGAAGCTGAAATGGCTCAAAACACTAGTGTGCAGATCTACAGTGTATGCAAATGGCCACTAGATGGAGCTGGTACAACATGAAGAGAGAATTATACACTGCTGATGCATGACACCCACAATAAAGATTTTTTATAATGGACTCAGGGTGCTGCTCCCCATTTTCTCAATTGTTTTGAATTTCGCAAAGTGTCAAAGCTGCAGGTGATGCCCGCTCAGCCAATCACTGGTGGCAGCATTCACCCGCTATAGCAACTAATTGGCGAAATGGGCATTTCAAGTAGGATAGACAAGTTTATGGAAATGGGGATCAGCAGTTGAGCAGCGGGGACCTGATGCAGGAATAGCAGCAGTGGGTGATTGGTGAGTAAACTTTTTTTTTTTTTTTTTTAAAGCAGTGCATTTAAAAGAAAAAAAATGTATCGCTGGAAAACTTACCAAATTATAGAAAAACATAAAATAGAACTGTTATATTTTATGTTCTCCTTTAATTCAGTGAAATTCTGCCAATAAGATGGATCCCATGTAACATAATTAATCAGAGTAAATTAAAGGGGTTATCCGGGAAAAAACTTTTTTTATATATATATCAACTGGCTCCAGAAAGTTAAACAGATTTGTAAATTACTTCTATTAAAAAATCTTAATCCTTTCAGTACTTATGAGCTTCTGAAGTTAAGGTTGTTCTTTTCTAAGTGCTCTCTGATGACACGTGTCTCGGGAACCACCCAGTTTAGAAGAGGTTTGCTATGGGGATTTGCTTCTAAAATGGGCGGTTCCCGAGACAGGTGTCATCAGAGAGCACTTAGAAAGAAAAGAGCAACCTTAACTTCAGAAGCTCATAAGTACTGAAAGGATTAAGATTTTTTAATAGAAGTAATTTACAAATCTGTTTAACTTTCTGGAGCCAGTTGATATATATAAAAAAAAGTTTTTGCCTGGAATACCCCTTTAAGAATTGCTGGAATAACCCTTTAAGGGTACATTCACACGGGTGGATTACCTGCGGAATTTCCGCAGCGTATTTGCTGTGGCAAATCCGCAGCGGATTTTGCTACCATTGACTTCAATGGGTGATCAGAAAATCCGCCATAGAGGCAGTTTTGCAGATTTTCCTTCGGACCCATTGAATCCAATGGTAGCAGATTATCTGCTGCAGATTTTCCGCAGCAAATTCTGCAGGTAATCCACCCGTGTGAACGTACCCTAAATAAGAACTTTTTAAATAAGAAGATATTGCCTAACTTAGGGCGTGTATTGGATATTTTAAGGTGACTGTTGTTTGGAGGACTTGTTGGATATGAATGCTCTGTTAAAGGAGATATCCAGTGCTGAAAAACGTATCCCCTATCTCCGCCTCTGCCATAGTGATGTTTTGAGGGGGCGTGTCAGCCGCCGCTTCGTGTGGTGGTCGACACCCGCTAACTGGCCAGCGGGCCGACGCCCCCGTACAGGAGATCGTGGGGGGCCCCAGCGGTCGGACCCACCCTCCGCGATCTGAAACTTATCCCCTATCCTTAGGATAGGGCAGTGGTCTTCAACCTGCGGACCTCCAGATGTTGCAAAACTACAACTCCCAGCATGCCCGGACAGCCAACGGCTGTCCGGGCATGCTGGGAGTTGTAGTTTTGCAACATCTGGAGGTCCGCAGGTTGAAGACCACTGGAATAGGGGATACGTTTTTCAGCACTGGACTACCCCTTTAAGGTAGCCATCTTGGACTATAATGGTACAGATCCAACACAGAGGTTCAATGTTTTCCAAGATATCTGAGTTCCGTTCGTATCTACTGTGTCGGGAAAAGGTGCCAATGGCCTAAACTGGTCTATTCTGCCATCTTCAGACTCTCCTAAGGGTCTATTCACATGGCAGAATTTCTGCTTTCGGAATTCCACTTGCGGAATTCCGCCATAAGCTTCTATGGGATTCCGCACTCCCATTCGACTCCCTTTCGCACTTCTGTATTTCCGCTTGCGGCAGGCTTCGCCAAAATTGTTGATGGTGGAACAGCGCTGACGTGCTCCGTCTCATAGACAGCAATGCAGTCCAGTGGAATTCCGCAGTGTGAACGAGCAGATAATACGCATGATTCGGTTACACGGAAGGTTTGTTTTTAGTCTGTAACCATGGAGATAAATAGAGCTGCATGGGAACTGTATACACAAGACAGTGTATTTTAAGGAGAGGCTGTCTGTAAAGTGAAATAAAAAAAATAAATTTGGTTTCAATATTTTGCATATCCGTCAATTATTTTTAAGTATTTTAGTTCAGGTTGTCTAGCAACTGAGAGGTTCTGTCCTCTTGCCTGCCCCACACTCCGCACTTTAAGTCTACGCCAGTTCTGAACTTTTGTAGATTTTAGCCACAATATACACCACCTTGTCGGTGAATATTTGAATAAATTAGACGTGAAGTTAGGCCACACCCCCTTTTACACCAGGCCACACACTTTTAAAAGAAACAGGCGGGACTGCTGTAAAAGGACAAATAGTCGCACATTTTTGTGCAAACAAGGGCTTGGATTAAAGGGGTTATACAGGAAAATACTTTTTTTTACATATCAACTGGCTCCAGAAAGTTAAACAGATTTGTAAATTACTTCTATTAAAAAATCTTAATCCTTTCAGTACATATGAGCTGCTAAAGTTGAGTTGTTATTTTCTGTCTTAGTGCTCTCTGATGACACGTGTCTTGGGAACAGCCCAGTTTAGAAGCAAATGCCCATAGCAAACCTCTTCTACTCTGTGCAGTTCCCGAGACAAGCAGAGATGTCAGCAGAGAGCACTGTTGCCAGACAGAAAACAACAACTCAACTTCAGCAGCTGATAATTATTGAAAGGATTAAGATTTTTTAATAGAAGTAATTTACAAATCTGTTTAACTTTCTAGAGCCAGTTGATATAAGTTTTTTTCCTTTAAGGCTGGGTTCACACCACGTTTTTCAAATACGGTTATCGTATACGGTTTTCCGCACAAAACGTATAGCAAAAACCATATGCAACCTTATACAACCGTATGACTCCAAATTAAAACGTATACGGTTTTTCCTCGTACGGTTCTATCCGTTTGCATCCGTTTTTGCCAACGGTTTTGCTATTTTGTTGGAATTAGTTTTCCAACAATTTAATAAAGTTACTATTGTTCTATTGAAATTCCAATCTGCGCATGTGTCAACTCCAAAAACGGATTAGAAAAACCGTGTGCAACCGTATTCTGAAATTCGGTTCTCATAGACAACAATGTTAAAAGAACCGCATACGGTTCGCATACGGTTTTCCAACCGGAGGCAAAAACGTGGTCGACAGCGTTTTTGCCTACGGTTGAAAAATCGGCAAAACCGTATCCGAGGCAAAACGGATGCAACCGTACACAACATTTGGAATACGGTTTACAATGCATTCTCTATGCTTACGGTTTCGGATACGGTCGTATACGTTTTTTTGAAGAAAACCATATACGGTTACCATATTTGAAAAACGTAGTGTGAACCCAGCCTAATACCCCTTTAAATTAGCAACTTTTTTCTTGCAACAGATCACCACCCCCCTCCTGTCCTGGGCTGGATATGTAACTACAGTATCCTCCATAAGTGAGTCCACCCCTCACATTTTTGTCAATGTTTTGGACAGTCTGTAACCCAGTGGTCGGAACCCCCTGCAATCTCCGGCTCTCCACGCACATGGAGCTGACTCACGTGCAGGTGCCGACGCTGGGACCCCCCGCGATCTTCTTATCCCCTACCCTTTAGATAGAGGATAATTTGTCCTGCAGTACTCCTTCAATGTTGTGTCGTCGCAAAATAACTCAGCACTCAGCCTTTGATGTCTAAACCTTGGCAACAAAAGGGAGGACACCCCTTAGAGGAAATGTCCAAAGTGTCAATATTTTGTGTGGCCACCATTATTTTCCAGCACTGCCTTAAGCCTCTTGGGCATGGAGTTCCCCAGAGCTTCACAGGTTGTCACTGGAGTCCTCTTCCCTCCTTCATGACCACATCATGGAACTGGTGGATGTTACTTGGTGAGACCATGCACTTCCCCACCTTTAGTTTGTGGATGCCCTACAGATGCCCAATAGGGTTAAAGGGGTACTCCGCTGCTCAGCGTTTGGAACAAACTGTTCCGAACGCTGAAGCGGGGAGCTTGTGATGTCATAGCCATGCCCCCTCATGATGTCACGCCCCGCCCCCTCAATGCAAGTCTATGGGAGGGGGCGTGACAGCCGCCACGCCCCCTCCCATAGACTTGCATTGAGGGGGCAGGGCATGATGTCATGAGGGGCGGGGCTATGACGTCACGAGCTCCTGACACCAGCTCCAGCGTTCCGAACAGTTTTTTCCAAACGCTGAGTAGCGGGGTACCCCTTTAAGGTCTGGAGAAATGCTTGGCCAGGCCATCACCTTTATCCTCAGCTTCTTAAGTAAGGCAGTGGTGGTCTTGTAGGTATTTAGGGCCATTATCATGTGTAAATACTGCCCTGTGACCCAGTCTCTGAAGGGTGGGCATCATGTTTTGCTTTAGTCTGTCACAGTACATGTTGGCATTCATGGTTCCCCCAGTGACAGCAGCAATCGTGCAGCCCCAGACCATGACATCCCCAACACCATGAGCTTGACTAAAGGCAGGACACACTTGTCTTTGTACTCCTCATCCGGTTGTCACCACACACGCTTGACACCATCTTCACCAAATAAGTTTATCTTGGTCTCATCGGACCAAAGAACATGGTCCCAGTAATCCCTGTCCTTATTCTGCTTGTCTTCAGCAAACTGTAGGATTTCTTGAGCTGCATATTTAAAAAAGGCTTCCTACTGGGACGTCGGCGACATAGACCAATTTGATGCAGTGTGCGGCGTATAGTCTGAGCACTGACAGGCTGACCTCCCCCCTAAAACCTCTGCAGCAATGCTGGCAGCACTCATACATCTATTTCCCAAAAATAATTTCTGAATATGATGCTGAGCAGTTGCACTCGGCTCTCGACTTCTTTGGTCAACCATGGTGAGGCCTGTGGACCCTGTCCAGAGAAATCACAGTATGATCTTTCCCATCATGCCGCAGCTCAGTTTTGGGTCTCAGCAATCTACTTATAGGCTGAGTCATCTTGGAGTCATCTTTATTTAGAGCAACAATTCTTATTTTCAGGGAAAACTGCTAATTGGACTTAGTTATGTAAGATACTGTAGTTGCATATCCAGTCCAGGAAAGGAGGACACATAGGGGGTGGTGACCTGTTAAGCTTACACACCTGTTTTTTAGGCATAAGAAAGTTGCCAATTTTTGTCAAAGCCCTTGTTTGAACAATAATGTGTGACTTTTTGACTTTTTGCCCTTTTACTGCAGTCGTACCTGTTTTCTTTCAAAAGTGAGTCTGACCTGGTGTAAAAAGCAGTGTGGCCTAACTTTACATCTAATTAATTACAATATACACCAACAAGGGGGGGTGTATTGTAGCTGAAATGAAATGTACTACAGCTCGGAGCTGTTGAGAGATACTTTATGTATAAATGGCAGCTCCGCCCCCCCCCCCCCCCGCCCCCCACCACCACATACACACAAACACACACACACACACACAACCACACACACAACCACACACACACACAGCCACACACACACACAACCACACACACACACACAACCACACACACACACACAACCACACACACACAGCCACACACACACAACCACACACACACAACCACACACACACACACAACCACACACACACAACCACACACACACACACAACCACACACACACACACACACACAGCCACACACACACAACCACACACACACAACCACACACACACACACAACCACACACACACAGCCACACACACACAACCACACACACACACACACACAACCACACACACACACACACACAACCACACACACACACACACAACCACACACACACACACACACACACACAACCACACACACACAACCACACACACACACACAGCCACACACACACAACCACACACACACACACACACAAACACACACACACAACCACACACACACACAGCCACACAAACACACAACTACATACACACAACCACACACACACAAACACACACAACCACACACACACACACACAACCACACACACAACCACACACACACACACACAACTACACACACACACAACCACACACACAAAACTACACACACAACCACACACACACAACCACACACACACAACCACACACACACACACACAACGCGGTTTGTGTGCTGTTCCACATTTTTTTTACTTGTTGTAGTAGTTTTCATATTTCATCCTTCTTTGGCATAAACGTATTCACACCTTAGAGGGGATTCCAGATTATTTTGTGTGTCTGCCCAAGTCTATATTCACATGGTGGAATTTCCGAAATTCCATTAAGAATTCTGCCGAAATTTATTGCACATTGATTTCAATGGGATTCCGCAGTCCCATTCAGACAGCAGAATTACCACAGTGGACATTACAGCATTCTTTTATTATTAGAATATTTTTTTTTTCTGTTTTGTACCATTTTTGAGTTATTTCCCATTGTTTTCTCCATTTCCATCCATAGCTCCATTCAAAATTCTGTTGGTTGCTATTGGAAACAGTCACAACTTCAGCTCCACCCAGCTCTTAGACATGTGATCTGAGCTCCCACAATGCATTGCACAACAGAAAACATGAAGGGAGAGATTTATCAAAACGTGTCCAGAGGAAAAGTTGCCCAGTTGCCCATAGCAACCAATCAGATCACTTCTTTCATTTTTAACAAGGCCTCTGTAAAATTAAAGAAGCAATCATATTAGTTGCTATGGGCAACTGGACAACTTTTCCTTTGAACAGGTTTTGATAAATCTCCTCCGAAATGTACAAAATTAAGCTTAACAAAACCTGGATATTTACAAAGATGCGCAACATTTTATTCAGAAATTTAACCAAGAAGCCTGACACACTGGGAAAAAATGCTTGAAACTGCCAGAAAAAAAACTTCCCTAGTTACCCATAGCAACCAAATAGAACTTAACTTGCACAGCAACATGGTGGTTACACACCGCTAACTGCTGAGCCACCATGTTGAGTTCTAATTGGCTTTTTTCTTTTGCCAGTTTCAAAAACCTAAAAAAAAAAATTTGTTGAGGTGTCGACTGATGTCCAGGGTTCGAAATCACCCAAGAACAATATTTTATTAAGTTTGTTTGGGTTTGCTTAGAGATTCCAAAAAAGAACTGACAAAGTTGTGTCTGAGATTAGGAAATCAAGCTGCGCCATTGCTACAGGGACAGTGATTGGTTGCTATGGGCAACAAGACCAGTGATAAATAAGCCATGGAGAAGGTAGAGAAACCCGTAGCAACCAATCAAATCGCTTTTATCCTTTTCAAAAGATCGTCTGAAAAATGAAGGCTGTGGAAACCTGTCTGGTTGCTATGGGCAACTGCGTAATTTTTCCACCACACCAACTTAGTAAATTGATGCACCCCACCCTGTGTTTTTCAGAAGGGCCCCATATAATGTAACAGCAAATCAACACAACCTGCGCCCTTGGCGGCCATTATACAGGTGTCCAGTTGTAACCCAAATGCGGCAGCCACACGTGGATAAAATCAAACATATATCTTCCTATTAGTGGAGAATGGGGGTTCTGGTGGTAATATACATTGTGACTAAGGCTGTGTTTGCGTTTTCAGCATTTTCCCCTCTTTTGTTATTTTAGCTAAATAGCAGCAAAAATTGAGCTTTTAAAAAAAGCGGAAAAATTGCACCGTGTGAACGCAGTCTAAATTCTCTTGTAGAACTGAATTACCCGCTGTGATGTTGTGGACCCCCGACTCATCCCTGGGGTATTCCAGGAGCTCAGTACCGCCTCAGTACAGATATTTCCTAAATCACAAGGGGGGAGATTTATCAAAACCTGTACAGAGAAAAAGTTTACCAGTTTCCCATAGCAACCAATCAGATCGCTTCTTTCATTTTTACAAAGGCATCTGCAAAGTGAAAGAAGTGGTTTGATTGGTTGTTATGGGCAACTGGTTAACTTTTTTTTTCTTATATTTTGATAAATCTCCCCCAAATTTCCAGAGGATAGGGGCAATCTTCAAGTTTTGAAAGTACGGTATGTAAGACTGTGTTCGCACAGCAGAATTTCCGCTGTGTGAACACAGTCTTACATACTTTCAAAACTTGAAGATTGCCCCTATCCTTTGGAAATTTGGGGGAGATTGATCAAAACCTAAGGGGAAAAAAAAGTTAACCAGTTGCCCGTAGCAACCAAGCTGGCAGCAGATTTTTTTTTGCAGTTTTAAGTCCATGTTCACACATGGACTCGGTGACATCACCCTCCTTGTCTACAGGTGCCCGCACTGTGCACGCTTCCTCCTACGTGTTTCAAAGAGGCTGCTCTTCCTAAGGGAGGATGATGTACTGTAGTCTTAGATAGATAGATATGAGATAGATAGATAGACATGAGATAGATAGATAGAGAGATAGATAGATAAAAAAAAAACAAATAGATGCAGCACACCACAGCTTGAAAATCACGGTGCAAGGTTTATTCCATAGTGTATTCCAATAGACAACGTTTCACCAGCCTCACGCTGGCTTTTTAAAGATAGATAGATAGATATGAGATAGATAGATATGAGATAGATAGATATGAGATAGATAGATAGATAAAAAAAACAAATAGATGCAGCACACCACAGCTTGAAAATCACGGTGCAAGGTTTATTCCATAGTGTATTCCAATAGACAACGTTTCACCAGCCTCACGCTGGCTTTTTCAAGATAGATAGATAGATATGAGATAGATAGATATGAGATAGATAGATATGAGATAGATAGATATGAGATAGATAGATAGCAAGTAGATAAAGACAGCACCTCAGTCGTCCAGAATAGAAGAAGAAAATTAAAATGGGGTGCCCGCATTCCTGGAACCTGGGTCCACTGGTTCCTCAATCCAGAGAAATAAAGATGATGCAGCACTCCACAAATATGCAAAAGGTGGTTGTTTATTCCATCATGTGCAAAGACGACGTTTCACCAGTCTCTCACTGGCTTTCTCACTTGAGAAAGCCAGTGAGAGACTGGTGAAACGTTGTCTTTGCACATGATGGAATAAACAACCACCTTTTGCATATTTGTGCAGTGCTGCATCATCTTTATTTCTCTAGATAGATAGATATGAGATAGATAGATATATAGATAGATAGATAGATAGATAGATATGAGATAGATATGAGATAGATAGATATGAGATAGATAGATAGATAGATATGAGATAGATAGATAGATATGAGATAGATAGAGTATATATAATATTGTTTTATACTACTGGGAATAATTCATTTGTCCAGACATATATAATTGTTCCTTATTCTATAAGTATTTACTTCCCGTTACTTTTTACTTTAGAGGAACCCGGTGGTTCATTCAGACCATCACATGACTGCGACCTATGATGCCTATAGCTGGAGATCTATGACTATTAATCCCAATATTGTCTTTTTGCAGTCCCTGCTTTGTCGGTATAACTTATGTACGTTCTGGGATTCTGAACTTATGGGTATAATATTTTTTTTTGGCACGTCCAACCTCCAGGTTACATCTGTGGTCAATATTTTACAAAACTGTCGATACTGTATCTGTGAAGAAAAGATGATTTTGCTGTAAATTGCTTTTAGGTGTAAAAGAGCAGAAAAAAAAACATACGGTATATAAAAAAATGTAAAAAAAATATGTAAAAGAATCTTTTTCTGCTCTTTTACACAAAAGACGCCTGCATGAGTACAACTATGCTATTTTATCTATAATTTTTATTTTTATTTTGCTAAATCATCACAGAACTGAAGGTCCCTTAACATTGTAACGATACAGATCTCCTTTTTATGTTATTTTTTTTAATTTTTTTCCAGAGTGAAAGAATTGAAAAAGGCCAAGGAACTTGAAGAATTAAAACAACGTCCCTTAGCAATGTGACAGCGCTTTTTGGACTGTTTTCATCTTCTGTTTTTAGCAGAGACATGCAACAAAAAACAAAAACAAAAAAAGATAAAAAAATAAAAAACACTGCAGTTTTCGAGAGATCACCTGCAGGATTTTAACAGTAATCTTTTTGGTCATTGCATTTGCACTTTCATGGACAACTTTTGCTTTGTTCAGCAAGACATCTTGGATTTTAATCTTCTGTTGAATCATGGGAAACGATAAAAAAAAAAAAAAACTTGAAAGAAAAACAAAAAATGGCGCCAGGAGATGCTTAAAGAGGAGCTCCGATCTCTGAGGTGGGAGCAGTGTTAAATCAACATAGGGCTGAATTCAAACAACGTGTGGAACTGTACAAATATTATACCAAAAAAATAAAAAAATTTATTGAGGAAAGGTGGAAATGCACAAGCAAGACCTGAATGCAAAACCCAGAGCCATCGATCACTCACAAGGAGCTACGGAGGAACGGAAAACGGAAGGATTCGGACTATCTTATGTTCTTAATGTCTGTACCTAAGCTGTAACTTGTAGATCTCTCAAGTATTCCTCATATTGTATGCCATATAACATATGCAATATATATATCCATACAAGATTATAGATAATAATGCTTTACCTACCGGAACAACACAAGTCTGCCAAAAAATGGCGGACTCCTTCACGGGTCTTCTAGTGTGGCCTAGGAGTCCTATTGACCATACGTATTGTCATCTACTCCTATTTCATTTTAAGAAGGCTTTCCCATCCGTGTAAATAGACATATCTATGCATTGCGTAATTTATATTTTCCGTGGGAAGAATTTGAAGTCCACAATATATATATTGCTAACACAGAGGTACAGTACATAAGAATCACATAAGAAATTTTTTTATTTTCAAGTGTTTCGAGGTTGTTACCAAAATCATTGGGTCGCGTAGAGTCAATCCTGTCCCCTATGTAAAAGTGAATTAAGAACAAAGTGAACTATAACCCAATATGCAGAACCAAGCAGCATTGCTCAATGCCAGCTTGGTCGGGTAAAGCTATTGTTCTGGTATCAGTGTTTTCTGGCCTACAGGACGCTAATGGAGGACAGATTACCATAGGAGTGTTTTAAAAATAGTATTTACAATAGAATGATCTTAGAATTAAGGAATGTTTTCTTCTATGAAAGCCAGGGGCGTAACTGGTACTGAGGCCAACCCTAGTGCCTAAGTAGGCCCCTCTGCCACATAAGAAGACACCAGTATTATAAATGGCACATGGTTGGTGAGTTACAGATTATGCACTGGGGTCCAAAAGTTTCAGGTTATGCCTCTGATACAAAAATTAAAGGGGTACTCCAGCGCTAAGACATCTTATCCCCTATCCTGGATAGGGATAAGATGCCTGATCACGGGGGTCCTGCCGCTGGGGACCCCCGTGATCTTGCAGGCAGCACCCCATTACCATCAGTCACCGGAGCATGTTCGCTCCGGGTCTGATGACTGGCGATCACAGGGCCGGAGCTTTGTGACGTCACGACCCCGCCCCCGTGTGACATCACACTCCACCCCCTCAATGCAAGCCTATGGGAGGGGCGTGTCACACACCCTCCCATAGGCTTGCATTGAGGGGGCGGAGCATGACGTCACACGGGGCCGTGACGTCACAATGCTCCGGCCCTGTGACCCCAGTCATCAGACTGATTGTAACAGGGGTGCTGCGTGCAAGATCACGGGGGTCCCCAGCAGCAGGACCCCCGCGATCAGGCATCTTATCCCCTAGGATAGGGGATAAGATGTCTTAGTGCGGGAGTACCCCTTTAAGGAATGTTTCAATGGGCATGACTGGTACCTAGGCCCACCCTGGTGCCTAAGTAGGTCTAAACGCCTTCTGCCATATAAGATGGTGCCAGTATTAAAAATTGCACATGGTAGATAGGAGGCCTGTTACAGATTATGCACTGGGGCGCGGGAGTTTTAAGTTACGCCTCTGATGCAAAAAAAATATATAAAACATTATAAAGGAACATAGAACAACCATTATCTGTATTTTCATGACTTCTACCGTCTACCGTATACGTAATGGCTTGAGACGTAGAAGCTCTACCACAGCTATATAAAAAAAAAACTAAAATAAATAAAACCTTGCGTCTATCGATTGCTTACAAACCTATACTGCCCATATGGGTTGCATTTACATTGCCTGAACATTTTACCACCTAAGAATCAATGTGGTGCTGCGTGCTGGCCAGTTAGTGTATTTGGGGGGGGTTCACACAAAGTCCTGAGAACGATTTGTATATAGAAGGCGGGATTGGAAATGAGAAATACTATTGGAAAGAGATTATTAGCGATTATTGAATGAAATGTCTTCTCTATGGATGCGGGTCAATAACATGGCTGGAGATTATTAATATTTGTATAGTTTGATGGAATGAGTCGGAAAAGTTTGGCTGTGTTGTCTGTATATATTGTATATACTAAAAATCTTAAGATATGTGCATGAAACCAAGAACACAAAAGAAGTGAAAAAAAAATAAAGCAAAGCATTAGTGGCTATGGTCTGTAAAACGAGACAAAAATTTTATTTCACTATAAGAGTACTTTATTTTAAATGTTCCGTAGAAGAACATTTTGCTGAAGCATGACTAAACTGCGAAAAAAAAGCTACTGTATTTAGACTTAGAAAAAAAAAAGCAAAGTAACATTACTAAACGGATATGTTTACATTTAATTTTGGCTACCAAAACATTATTTCATCTTACAACTTTTTCTTTACATTTTTTTTTTTTATTATTATTTTATTTTTATTTATTTTTTTTATTTCATTTGACTTTTGCCAATGGTGCCAAGTAATGTGAATGCTATATCGCTTAAAAAAAAAACTAATTAAGTTACATTTGCAAAGCAGATACTCATAGAAAATTATATGCGCTTAACACCATAAACTCACGCCAATATGAAAAAAAAATATGTAGAATGAAATTCAATTTAAAAAAAAAAATTTAAAAAAACAACAAATATTTCAAAAAAAAATCTATTACAAAAAAAAAAAAAAAAGACATTGTAAGAAAGTAGAAATATGTTTCACATTTTCATATCTCCCTGCTGGAAGTCAGAAAATGTTAATAAAAATTGCACATTAAAAGTTTAAAAAATACAAAATGATTAAAAAAATACAAAATTAAATAATAATAAAAAAAAAAAGAAGTAAAAAATGATGCAAACTGGTCTTGTAGGGAACTCATGGTATATGATTATTTCCACACAGAGATTAAAGCCAAAGTGATCAGATTTATGAGGTATTTATGGGATAAAATGCAAAAATGAACACAAATGTTAAGTGTATGCTTCGGTACGAAACTTTTTGGGCGCTCATCGCCAATACCTGTCTAAACATTTTTGGAATACAATCCGCTACATATTTGATTGTGAAAGGAGAAAAGTACTGTTCAGGGGTGCGCTAGCCTTTTTTTTTTTTCCCTACCGAAACAGTTTCTATTGTATAATTTTTTTATACTAAGAAGTAACATGTAAAGATTACACAATGTGCATATGTAAGAAAACTTTTAAATCAGGTTGTTCGAGATGAAGGTTCAAAAAAAAAAAAAAAATTTGAAGCCGAAAAATAAAAAAATGATGAGGTCAGTACTCTTGCTGCAATTTTTTTAAAGAAACCGTTTATTTCCTTTCACGTGGGATGTACAGATAGGAAACAAAGCGAACTACACTAATGTATATGTTATATAAATTCTCATGAGATCACGCACAATTCACCATTATGAATAGTCTGTACATTAAAAAAAAAAAAAAATAGTTATATACTGCTCTTTTTTGACGGGACATTGACTGTCCCTAGAAGAATGTATTTTATTATGTATTCACGAGGAACGGGAAGAAATAATAATAATAAAAAAATAAACAAAAAACATATCAAAAACGCCTTTTTTTGGATAAATATAGAAAACAAAAAATCACTGCTTACGTATTAGTAATAGCATTAGTGGATCTTTTAGAATTTTGTTATCTGGAATTGTATATTAAATATTTCCACTTTTCATGACGAATGTAACTTTTTTGTCACCCTGGCAAGAGTACTGGTCTCAATTGTTATGCTGTATTATCTGTATATTTGTACTAAACAAACAAAAAACAAAAAGGTCAGTGTTGTGCAGTGTGTTATAATGTTATCAGATTCAGTAACATGCAGGACCCCTCCAAGTAACTGTTCCGACATACACGCAGTCACGGGGGAGGGGGGGGGGCGGTTCTAGTGCATCAGATGCGACGCGCTTTTAAGAAAAACTAAATTAAAGGGGCATCTGAGAAAAACAAAAAGCTAACTTTTTTTGCAATAGACCTTTCCTTGGCTGTGAAAAATTTTAGGCTTTTGAATGTAAAGATGCATTGCATACCAACAGTTCACTTGGATGGGGTACATGAAAATTTCCCAAGTGCCAGGAGTCTGTCATAATATGTAACTGTTTAAACCTAACCCTGTCTCTCAGCATTTTATTTTACGCTTCTAGTGTGAACATTAAAAAAAAAAAACAACACAAAAAACCAACAACAACAACAACAACAAAAACTACATCTGTATACTGTGTGAGAGAAATAGACAATATAACGTGAAATCCCTACATGGTTGCACGCTTACGGCAGTTCCACACAGTAGTTGGCGCCAACGGGGGTCCCCATGGCTTGCATGTAAAGCTAATATAGATGTCTCCTTTTTTGTAAGTTTTATTTTTGTAATTGTGCATGTAAAAAACTAAAAAAATTACATCACTGAAATCAATGGATCTGTTGAAGAACTCAGCTGCTGGAACCATGCAAAATGTTTTGAATTGCCCTTAAAACTATGGAAAATGTTTTCTGAATGCTTTCTATTCTTTCTGCTGTAAATTAAAAACAAATTAAATTTCCCCATATTACGCGTTTTTTCTCTATTTATTTTCGTTTTGGTTTTTTTCTACGTTTTGGTGAAAATATATACAGGTAACATTTAAAGGAGGACAAAAGTAAAGAAAACAAAAGAAGAAATGTATTTTTTTTACAAATACATCTACCTGCACATATCCATAGGAATAATGGAAGCTAATATCTTTTCCATCGCCGACAGTATTATAGTAGTTATATTCTTGTATATAGAAGCAGTATTATAGTAGTTCTACTCTTGTATATAGGAGGCAGTATTATAATAGTTATATTCTTGTATATAGGAGCAGTATTATAGTAGTTATATTCTTGTATATAGGAGCAGTATTATAGTTGTTATATTCTTGTATATAGAAGCAGTATTATAGTAGTTCTACTCTTGTATATAGGAGGCAGTATTATAATAGTTATATTCTTGTATATAGGAGCAGTATTATAGTAGTTATATTCTTGTATATAGGAGCAGTATTATAGTAGTTCTATTCTTGTATATAGGAGCAGTATTATAGTAGTTATATTCTTGTATATAGGAGCAGTATTATAGTAATTATAGTCTTGTATATAGGAGCAGTATTATGGTAGTTATATTCTTGTATATAGTAGGCAGTACTATAGTAGTTATATTCTTGTATATAGGAGCAGTATTATAGTAGTTATATTCTTGTATATAGAAGCAGTATTATAGTAGTTATATTCTTGTATATAGGAGCAGTATTATAGTAGTTATATTCTTGTATATAGGAGCAGTATTATAGCAGTTATATTCTTGTATATAGTAGCAGTATTATAGTAGTTATATTCTTGTATATAGGAGCAGTATTATAGTAGTTATATTCTTGTATATAGGGAGAAGTATTATAGTAGTTATATTCTTGTATATAGGAGCAGTATTATAGTAGTTATATTATTGTTTATAGGAGCAGTATTATAGTAGTTATATTATTGTATATAGGAGCAGTATTATAGTAGTTATATTCTTGCATATAAGAGCAGTATTATAGTAGTTATATTCTTGTATATAGGAGCAGTATTATAGTAGTTATATTCTTGTATATAGGAGCAGTATTATAGTAGTTATATTCTTGTATATAAGAGCAGTATTATAGTAGTTATATTCTTGTATATAGGAGCAGTATTATAGCAGTTATATTCTTGTATATAGTAGCAGTATTATAGTAGTTATATTCTTGTATATAGGAGCAGTATTATAGTAGTTATATTCTTGTATATAGGGAGAAGTATTATAGTAGTTATATTCTTGTATATAGGAGCAGTATTATAGTAGTTATATTCTTGTATATAGGAGCAGTATTATAGTAGTTATATTCTTGTATATAGGAGCAGTATTATAGTAGTTATATTCTTCTATATAGGAGCAGTATTATAGTAGTTATATTCTTGTATATAGGAGCAGTATTATAGTAGTTATATTATTGTTTATAGGAGCAGTATTATAGTAGTTATATTATTGTATATAGGAGCAGTATTATAGTAGTTATATTCTTGTATATAGGAGCAGTATTATAGTAGTTATATTCTTGTATATAGGGAGAAGTATTATAGTAGTTATATTCTTGTATATAGGAGCAGTATTATAGTAGTTATATTATTGTTTATAGGAGCAGTATTATAGTAGTTATATTATTGTATATAGGAGCAGTATTATAGTAGTTATATTCTTGCATATAAGAGCAGTATTATAGTAGTTATATTCTTGTATATAGGAGCAGTATTATAGTAGTTATATTCTTGTATATAGGAGCAGTATTATAGTAGTTATATTCTTGTATATAGGAGCAGTATTATAGCAGTTATATTCTTGTATATAGTAGCAGTATTATAGTAGTTATATTCTTGTATATAGGAGCAGTATTATAGTAGTTATATTCTTGTATATAGGGAGAAGTATTATAGTAGTTATATTCTTGTATATAGGAGCAGTATTATAGTAGTTATATTCTTGTATATAGGAGCAGTATTATAGTAGTTATATTCTTGTATATAGGAGCAGTATTATAGTAGTTATATTCTTCTATATAGGAGCAGTATTATAGTAGTTATATTCTTGTATATAGGAGCAGTATTATAGTAGTTATATTATTGTTTATAGGAGCAGTATTATAGTAGTTATATTATTGTATATAGGAGCAGTATTATAGTAGTTATATTCTTGCATATAAGAGCAGTATTATAGTAGTTATATTCTTGTATATAGGAGCAGTATTATAGTAGTTATATTCTTGTATATAGGAGCAGTATTATAGTAGTTATATTCTTGTATATAAGAGCAGCATTATAGTAGTTATATTCTTGTATATAGAAGCAGTTTTATAGTAGTTATATTCTTGTATATAGGAGCAGTATTATAGCAGTTATATTCTTGTATATAGTAGCAGTATTATAGTAGTTATATTCTTGTATATATGAGCAGTATTATAGTAGTTATATTCTTGTATATAGGAGCAGTATTATAGTAGTTATATTCTTGTATATAGGAGCAGTATTATAGTAGATATATTCTTGTAGATAGGAGCAGTATTCTAGTAGTTATATTCTTGTATATAGGGGCAGTATTATAGTAGTTATATTCTTGTATATAGGAGACAGTTTTATAGTAGTTATATTCTTGTATATAGAAGCAGTATTATAGTAGTTATATTCTTGTATATAGGAGCAGTATTATAGTAGTTATATTCTTGTATATAGGAGGCAGTATTATATTAGTTATATTCTTGTATATAGGAGGCAGTATTATAGTAGTTATATTCTTGTATATAGGAGCAGTATTATAGTAGATATATTCTTGTATATAGGAGCAGTATTATAGTAGTTATATTCTTGTATATAGGAGCAGTATTATAGTAGATATATTCTTGTATATAGGAGGCAGTATTATAGTAGTTATATTCTTGTATATAGGAGAAGTATTGTAGTAGTTATATTCTCATAGATAGGAGCATTATTATAGTAGATATATTCTTGTATATAGGAGGCAGTATTATAGTAGTTATATTCTTGTATATATGAGCAGTATTATAGTAGTTATATTCTTGTATATAGGAGCAGTATTATAGTAGTTATATTCTTGTATATAGGAGCAGTATTATAGTAGATATATTCTTGTAGATAGGAGCAGTATTCTAGTAGTTATATTCTTGTATATAGGGGCAGTATTATAGTAGTTATATTCTTGTATATAGGAGACAGTTTTATAGTAGTTATATTCTTGTATATAGAAGCAGTATTATAGTAGTTATATTCTTGTATATAGGAGCAGTATTATAGTAGTTATATTCTTGTATATAGAAGGCAGTATTATATTAGTTATATTCTTGTATATAGGAGGCAATTTTTATTAGTAAAAAAAAAAAAACAGAAATATTACAGTACATTCGACCACAAAAACTAAATGAAAACAATAATCACGTATTATATATCATACACTTGCATTAAAGAGAAAATAAATAAATAACAACACAAAAACATCATGAAGGTGAATATTATTCTATATGTACATTCCTCCATAATGAACGATTTTTCCCATCCTTCCTGACCTCCAAACATTTGATCCACCTCAGTTCTGACATGATCAGGTCCACTGCTCTCCTATCATGGAAGGGTTCACTGTACATGGACACGCGGGTTCTGGTGTGCCAGTGATAGTATTTTATGACGGTGATGATCAGATATAACGTCTCCCGGTCAATGTCCCTCACACTAGATGTTACACCATATATAATTTCAGGGTATTTTAGGGTCTGTAGTCTCAGGATCTTAAGCTTCCTGGATATCGCCTGCCATATGTGTCGCCCTCCCCAACACTCCAATATAAAATGTGTCATGGTCTCCTCCTCCTGACACCCCAAGGGACACTTGCGATCTGACAGACTCAGATATCTTAAATTCCCCCTGACAAATAGTTTGCCGTGTAAGGACAGCCAGGCGATGTCATGAAATTTTTTCGGGAGCCTAACACTATTCAGGAGTCTCAGACTGTCCTGTAAGATGGCGGATGTACAGTCCTTCAGAGCTGGCTGTAAATAGAAGAACGTCCTACACACCATGACATACAGGTCCTTACGGGTCTTACACTCTATATAGGACTTCTCAATGCGCCATCTCTTCAGACATCTGAGCCCGTATTCCAGGTACGGGGGGAGGTAGTCACGCGTCCATCTCCCCCTCTTGAGACTGCCGCCTCGCACCCAAGACTCTGCAAAAGGCAATATCCAGTCCCTGATACTATTCGCCCACAGGGAGCTGTTGTTTGAGTCCATGCAACCAAAATTAACTTTTAGAAACATGGAGTCAAAGAACACCCTTGGATTCAGCATATCCAACCCACCCTCTCTCCTCTGTAGGTAGGTGATCCCTCTTTTTATTGGGTTCAACCTGTTCCCCCAAAACATCTGGAAGAACAGGCTAAAGAGCCGAGCGGAGAAACATTCTGGCAAAGGAAAAACGACAGAGACATACAAGAAGACGGGGACCAGGTAAGTCTTCAACATTGTAACCCTTTCTCTATAGGTCAGCCTCCAGTTCTTCCATCGCTGAACCTTTGCATTTCCGGCTTCCAACTTCTCTTCCCAATTTAGTTTGGCATTATCGTCCCTCCCAAATTTGACCCCTAGGATTTTAATATAGGAGGAGGCTCTCACAAATTGGGGCAGATCAAAGTCTGGATCAGAATCAGATATCCAGAGAGCTTGACTCTTCTCAAAGTTGACCAGAGACCCTGAGGCCTCCGAGTAACTTCTGATGGCCATAGACAACATCTCCACCTCACGAGGCTCAGATATCACTACAGTCACATCATCCGCATAGGCAACAACACTCAGGGGCAGGGAGTGGGGGACCGGCACCCCCTGAAAACCACACTCCTGCAGTGACCTCAGAAACGGATCTAAGGCAAATACATACAGCAGCGGACTCAGTGGGCAACCTTGTCTCACCCCCGCCTCAACCCTGAAGGTGTCACCCTGCCAACCATTGATCAGAGGAAAGCTCTCGGCCTCACAATACAAAGTCTTCAGCCAATCGATGAATTGTCCCGGAATACCGTACTTTGACAAAGTGGCCCATAGATACTCGTGATCTACTCTGTCAAAGGCTTTAGCCTGGTCAAGACTGACAACATATCTCCCACACCTCAGGGCTTTACATCTCTCAAACATCTCCCTTATGGAGATCACTGCCCCAGAGATGTTCCGCCCTTTTACTGTGCCATACTGACAGCCTGCCAACAGTGCCGGGGACAGACAAACTAACCTAGAAAACAGGATTTTTGCCAGAATCTTCCTGTCGACATTCAAGAGGGCAATTGGCCTCCAGTTCTTGATGTCACTCGGCTCTTTACCTTTAGACAGCAGAATCAGCGAGGACACTCTCATGGATGGAGGCATCAGGTGACTTTCTAGACAATTTGTGTAAACATCCACGAGGATTGGGGCCAAGAGGTCTCTGAATGTCTTATAGAATTCTGCTGTTATCCCATCCGGACCTGGTGCCTTCTTCAGATGTAACTTATCAATGGCCTCTTTGACCTCTGCCACCGTCAATTCTGCTGTCAAAGGAGAAAAGTCCAAATCATTAGTATCAGGGAGCGGAGTTGTCTCCAAGAATTGGGTCATCTTGTCTCTATCCAAAACCTTCCTCTGAAACAAGTCAGCATAGTACGATCTCACCACCCCCAGGATACCCTCCCGAGATTCCTGCAAAACACCCTGGGAGTCAGTGAGACCGGTGACAGATTTATTTGCCACCCGCTCCCGGCAATTCTCAAAGGGATCAGGAGACCCTAAGGACCCATAATCCCTTTCAAGAACCAGGGAGGTATACCTGCTGTACTGATACTGCCTTATCTCAGATTTCAGCTGGTCTATCCTTTGTTGGTCCCCACCCGCCGAATATAGTGACTCCAATTCTTTGCGCAGCTTGAGATACTGGCCATACTTACTCCTCCCCTTTTTAAAGGACAGTCTCTTTAAGAGGGTTCTGATCTCATCCTTGACATCCTCCCACCAGGCGGCCATATCATCATAGAAGTCCACCCGCTCTAGCTGACTCTGCATGAAGGAATGAACACATGTCTGAACATAGTCATCCTCCAACATACTAGAGTTGAGCTTCCATAGCCCCCTACCAATATCTGGGCGCTTAGTGGCTCCTAAACAGAAAACCAAGGCCATATGATCTGAATATGGGACAACTTTCTCACACATCTCACTAACCATTTCTGCAGGACTCACAAACGCCATGTCAATCCTACTGCTCCTGTCAGAACATGTGTATGTAAATTTTGGCTTTCTACCGCCCCGTGTAAAGACATCACTTAACCCGGACTGCAAGATCATGTTATTAAGGACTTTTGAGTCCCTGGCCACCGCTCTACCTGAGGACCTGTCACCTGAAGTCCTAGTGACATTGAAATCCCCGGCCATTATAACAGGGACAGCTGTAAACAGATATGGCTTGACATCATTAAACAACTGGACCCTTTCTGTCACTGTCTGCGGGCCATAGATATTTATGAGCCGGAGCCTTCTACCATGTATAGTGACCTCAAGGATCAGACACCTTCCCATGATGACCTCTGTCATCCTATGTATTGTCACATCCCTGGTGGTAAACAATATGGCCACCCCGGCATAAGGCTCCACAGCCAGTGACCAGAAAGAGGGACCAGACGTCCATTCCCTCTCAGCCTCACGTAGGTGCCCCAGTGTAGTCAGGCGTGTCTCCTGTAAGAAGATGACATCTCTGTCCAGATATCTAAGATGGTCATAAACTATGTGCCGTGTCCTCTTCACTTTAATACTGTTCACATTACTTGAAGCAAGTTTTAAAGTAAACCCAGCCATGATAAGATAGTACAAGAAGAGCAGAGACCTGACGCCCATCATCACAAGTCAGAATCTGAGTCCCGCTGTCCACCACCTGTCTCCATGTCTGACTCTGCATTAGCTTTTACAGTCTGGGGTTTTCTTTTTATTGGGGGTTGGTCCCTTGTGTCATCATCACATTCGTCCTCTATTCTTTTTAACTCTGTGTCTAAATCACCGTCAAACTCTGACAGAACCTCGTATCTGTTGGACACGACCATTACTCCTGCCCCATTGTTGACCTTTTTCTGACTGGTGGTATACTCTCTCTCTGGCCTGCGGGATGAGGTGTCTTTTTTCCTTCTTTTAATTTTCTGGGCCTTACTTTCCTCAGATGCAGATGGGGATACAGAAGAGGATACCCCCGGTTGCTGCTGGTCCTGTGGGACAACCTCCATTCCACCTTGTGTGTTTTCTAACTGCTGAGGTGTTGGTGCGGTGTTACCCAAGTCTGGCTGGACCTCCTGTCTTGTTAATATAGACCCAGATATCAAAATCTCCTCCTCTACAGCCTCTGCCCCCGCCACAAGGTCCTCATCAGGAAGCTCCCGGCAGATGTTGTGCCAGGCATTGGGACAGTCCCGGTGAGGGTGACCGATCTCACCACAGAGATTGCACCTGATGTTCTGGCAGTCAGCACTTAGGTGACCAGTTTCCCCACATAGATTACATTTTACCACTGTACATGTATTTGCCAGATGGCCAGGTTTACCACATTTAAAGCACTTTCTGGGCTGACCAGGGTAGAAACAAACGCCCTTTTCCCTCCCAATGAAGAAGGAGTTGGGCAGATGTTGTGTGATGTTCCCATGTTGGCGCAGCTTCACCAGGACCTTCCACCCTCCAGTCCAGATACCGTCATCATCTCTGTTCTTGGTGAGATCAGACACCAGGTCACAATGTCTGCGGAGCCACACCACAATGTCCTGGGGAGGAACAGCTTCATTCCAGAAGATGATGTTTATGATGACGGTATCTGGCTTGGATATGGGAATAAAACTGAATTTACTCCATCCATCCTTGTCTCTGAATCTGGGGAAGTTGGACCAGAACCTATCCAGATTAGACATGAGCTTAAAGCTGACATCATAGCCCTGTCTATCTGGTAGGTTTATTACTGCCAAGATGTCCGCTGGCACAAACCCCATCTGGTGGCACAGGAGCTCCCTCACCACAAACCTCCTATCCGGAAGGTCCTCCTTGGCACCTCTGTGCCGGAATCGCACAACATTCCTCCTTTTAAATGCCTGGCCAGTGTAATTGGCGCTGGAGGTGAAGGATGGAGCACCACGGCTCCAGGCATTTCTAGGAGGAACCTGGCGGGTACCTGCGTCCTGTCTTACAGGGTTGGGGTCTACTCTAGGGGGCCCTGCCACATTTGCTGTGCTTGTGGGTAAAGGGGGGAAATCCTGCACAGTATTTTGTACAATAACACCTGTCCCATCCACCTCTATATCATCATCAGACACAACACCCCACACAGATTGTGCACCCCCTCCAGCCACCGACCCCTCAGGAACATCACAGTCCGCACCCCCAGTCCGTGCCCCAACATTATCACAATCCACACCCCCAGTCCGTGCCCCAACATTAGTGCTCTGCTCCATCACCCCATCACCTTCATACACTGGTAAAAGTCCAATGTCCTGCTGATGTACTGGGACTTCTGGGACTTGTGGTGCCTCTGTTGGTCTCTGCTCCTGCTCAGGCCCAGCTGCAGGTTCCTGTGGCTGTTGTTCCTCGCCATACTTGCATATGTCCCCATCCTGGAAAGAGAACCGTGCCGGCTGTATGAGGGGTCTTGTCCCTTGCTGGGGCTCCTCCGGGGTGATGTCCGGTTCTATATCAGGTTTGGAGTCTGCTTCAAAGTTCAGCCTGTAGTTGGAGAATCGTTCCTGGTTCTTATACGTCTCTGCCAGTGGCCCCATCTTTACCAGTATACAGTCAATCTCCTTTACAATATCTGCGAGCTCAATGCTGAGTGTGTACAGTCTCTTATCATGGAGAGTCTTATACTGGGGATTTGCAGCCTTTAGCATATACACTGAGTCAATCTGCATGTGCAGCATACCCTTCAGGTGCTTGAGCTCCTCCATCCTCCTCACCAGAGCAGGGATCTCCTCCGCCAGCTGTAGCTCTGGTGCCCGGGCGGTCTCTTTGCCCTGCTGGTGGGGTTTGGGCAGTCTCTGAGGCTCCTTGAATGTATCAGACCCATGAGCAGCTGTATCAAGGTCTCTGGCCTGGGATCTGGTGCGGCCTGAGCGGGTCATGCTGGAGACCACATCTTGTTTCTGAAGGTTCTCTTGCAGTGTTTGTCTCTCCAGTGATGTCCTCCTGTGTCTCTGTGCTGGAGAGTGGAGCTGCACACCTGCTGCATATGATCCACTCTGCCCCAGCTCCTGTGCACCTCCATGGCCTGGAATAGCAGACTCTGGGTCTCTTACAGAGGTTTCTTTCTTGGAGTCTCTTGGTTGTTCACCAAGCTGAGAGCCTTGGCCGGCCGACTGTATAATATCACACTCACATACACTTGCTGCTTCTTTCTTTACTTTACTCACATCCATGTCTTTACTTTCTTTCTTTGCACTTGCAGTGCTTCCATGCTGAGGACTTCTTTGTGGAAAATCCACTTTAGGATTTCCATCCATATCAGAAAGAGCATTGGAGTTTTCATCCAGTGTAGGCCGAGAAGCCTGGGCCTTGCTTGGGGAGCTTCCCCGCCCAGGGTGGCCCCGCCCTGGGCTTGCTCCAGACATGAGGAGAACCACAGACACACAACCTCACAGCTAGGAGGCAGTATTATAGTAGTTATATTCTTGTATATAGGAGCAGTATTATAGTAGATATATTCTTGTATATAGGAGCAGTATTATAGTAGTTATATTCTTGTATATAGGAGCAGTATTATAGTAGATATATTCTTGTATATAGGAGGCAGTATTATAGTAGTTATATTCTTGTATATAGGAGAAGTATTGTAGTAGTTATATTCTCGTATATAGGAGCATTATTATAGTAGATATATTCTTGTATATAGGAGGCAGTATTATAGTAGTTATATTCTTGTATATAGGAGCAGTATTATAGTAGTTATATTCTTGTGTATAGGAGCAGTATTATAGTAGTTATATTCTTGTATATAGGAGCAGTATTATAGTAGTTATATTCTTGTACATAGGAGCAGTATTATAGTAGTTATATTCTTGTATATAGGAGGCAGTATTATAGTAGTTATATTCTTGTATATAGGAGCAGTATTATAGTAGTTATATTCTTGTATATAGGAGCAGTATTATAGTAGTTATATTCTTGTATATAGGACAGTATTATAGTAGTTATATTCTTGCATATAGGAGCAGTATTATAGGGAAAATTTGTACTTACCGTAATTTTGCTTTCCATGAGTCTGAAGGCAGCACAGAAGGGTTAATAGCTCCTTTCAGTTCATCCCAGGACCGCCCACCTAGCAAACAATTAAGAGAATTAACAAGCCTCAGGCCAAGCCTGGCTATAACCATCCATCAGAACCTCATCCACTTGTGTTATTGAATAGACTCAGTTCTGATGCAAAAAGATGACCTATAGTAGGGAGGGTTTGTATGTGCTGCCTTCAGACTCATGGAAAGTAAAATTACGGTAAGTACAAATTTTCCCTTTCCATTTCGTCTTCAGGCAGCACAGAAGGGAGCTGTATAGCAACATAAGGGGGGGATACTTAATTGAACATGGCATAGAGCACCGACATACCAGAGGCTGGACCCCAGCTTTGGTTGTCTAGAGTGTAGATTGAGCTATGATGGAATCTGGTGGCTCAACTCCTGTGATCCCACTGGCGTTCAGAATCGTAGACTTAAGCCATTCTACCACCAAGGTAGCTTTAGACACCTTTCTTCCCTTTACCACACCGGCAACTGTACGAACAGATTCTCTTCCACCCTGAATGTCTTGGTTCTATTGTGGTAGCAGATCAGTGCTGTAGACCCATCCAGATGGTGAAGAACTCTTCCTCCTCAACGGTGGATCCAGTAAGAACTTCAGCAAGCGAATTCCCTGATGATGTCATCTCAGATGACACCTTCAGCAGGACTCCCTCTGGTACAAATCTTATAAAGGGATCTCATGAGGAGAGCGCTTGTATTTTATCCCAACCTGTGTGAGAATGTTATCCAAACAAAGATTGACTATGAATATTATGGCCTCCATGTACATTAATACAGATACCAGCGGGCAGACAGCCCTCCAGAAGTAACCCCAGCATACGCAATGTGCCCCCACATACCTTCTAGAATGCGTGATCCGGCTGCTCAGCACTGCAGGTGCAGGCGCCATGATCGGCGCTCTGATGTAGGGCTTTCCCTGGAACGCCCATCCTGCACCGGCGGCCGAATGACGTACCTCCACACCAGAATCTAATGGCCGCCTCCACCGGAGCTCCCCGCCGCAGCACCGCGCGGCCACATAGCGCATGGATGCGCAAGCAAGTGAAATCAATCACCGGGAGCCCCAGGACCGCAGGGGATCCTATGCTGCACTGTAAACAGGTCAGCTCTCCAGGGGGACGGCCTAGCCAGGCTCACCCAGCACCGGCAAACAGGGGGTGGGGGTGGAGGGATGGATAGTAACCCTGCAGCGGCCGATTTTAACTGCATTTAAGGCCAGACTTGCTCAGCCATGCAGAGGGGTCCCACGAGCCAGTACCCCCAAGTCTGGCGACCCCACAGGTTTACCGAGACTGCGCTCAGGGGGCCAGGGCTTCCCAATGGCCCCATCTAAGAGAATAGGAAGGAAAAAGACAGATATTAGTTGGTGGGCTTGGAAGGTATATACACCTTACACCTGTCCCAGAACTGAAGGACAGAAAAAAACACAAGTGGATGAGGTTCTGATGGATGGTTATAGCCAGGCTTGGCCTGAGGCTTGTTAATTCTCTTAATTGTTTGCTAGGTGGGCGGTCCTGGGATGAACTGAAAGGAGCTATTAACCCTTCTGTGCTGCCTGAAGACGAAATGGAAAGTAGTTATATTCTTGTATATAGGAGCAGTATTATAGTAGTTATATTCTTGTATATAGGAGCAGTATTATAGCAGTTATATTCTTGTATATAGGAGCAGTATTATAGTAGTTATATTCTTGTATATAGGAGCAGTATTATAGTAGTTATATTCTTGTATATAGGGAGAAGTATTATAGTAGTTATATTCTTGTATATAGGAGCAGTATTATAGTAGTTATATTCTTGTATATAGGAGCAGTATTATAGTAGTTATATTCTTGTATATAGGAGCAGTATTATAGTAGTTATATTATTGTTTATAGGAGCAGTATTATAGTAGTTATATTCTTGTATATAGGAGCAGTATTATAGTAGTTATATTCTTGTATATAGGGGTAGTATTATAGTAGTTATATTCTTGTATATAGGAGCAGTATTATAGTAGTTATATTCTTGTATATATAGGAGCAGTATTATAGTAGTTATATACTTGTATCTAGGAGACAGTATTATAGTAGTTATATTCTTGTATATAGGAGCAGTATTATAGTAGTTATATTCTTGTATATAGGAGCAGTATTATAGTAGTTATATTCTTGTATATATGGAGCAGTATTATAGTAGTTATATTCTTGTATATAGGAGGCAGTATTATAGTAGTTATATTATTGTATATAGGAGCAGTATTATAGTAGTTATATTCTTGTATATAAGAGCAGTATTATAGTAGTTATATTCTTGTATATAGGAGCAGTATTATAGTAGTTATATTCTTGTATATAGGAGCAGTATTATAGTAGTTATATTCTTGTATATAAGAGCAGTATTATAGTAGTTATATTCTTGTATATAGGAGCAGTATTATAGTAGTTATATTCTTGTATATAGGAGCAGTATTATAGTAATTATATTCTTGTACATAGGAGCAGTATTATAGTAGTTATATTCTTGTATATAGGAGCAGTATTATAGTAGTTATATTCTTGTATATAGGAGCAGTATTATAGTAGTTATATTCTTGTATATAGGAGCAGTATTATAGTAGTTATATTCTTGTATATAGGAGCAGTATTATAGTAGTTATATTCTTGTATATAGGAGCAGTATTATAGTAGTTATATTCTTGTATATAGGAGGCAGTATTATAGTAGTTATATTCTTGTATATAGGAGAAGTATTATAGTAGTTATATTCTTGTATATAGGAGCAGTATTATAGTAGTTATATTCTTGTATATCGGAGCAGTATTATAGTAGTTATATTCTTGTATATAGGAGCAGTATTATAGTAGTTATATTCTTGTATATCGGAGCAGTATTATAGTAGTTATATTCTTGTATATAGGAGCAGTATTATAGTAGTTATATTCTTGTATATAGGAGCAGTATTATAGTAGTTATATTCTTGTATATCGGAGCAGTATTATAGTAGTTATATTCTTGTATATAGGAGGCAGTATTATAGTAGTTATATTCTTGTATATATCGGAGCAGTATTATAGTAGTTATATTCTTGTATATAGGAGGCAGTATTATAGTAGTTATATTCTTGTATATCGGAACAGTATTATAGTAGTTCTTCACTAAGCTCATGATGACTATAAGTGATCGCCCAGTTATCAGAATCGTCTTTTTTTAATCCTTTTGTTCCTGTTGAGGTTTCCTTCTATTGTCCTTACAGGCACGTGAGGTAAATGTTTTCCAAATTCCTGACAGCAGCAAATCTCCATCTGACTGCAATTCAACACACGGGTGACACCGCAGCTGCGTAAGGTTGTAGTTGACTGCGACTTCACATTGACGTTTGCTTGATGAAATGCCGCACTCCATAGATATCCCATGACTAATGGTGTAAACAAAACCTTTCCATAGTCCCAAATCATTTAGATTCTCTTCTATTGTGTATGGCGCAAAAACCCTTAGATGCACTGAACTATAGTTATAACTGTGGACCTTCAAATGTTGCAAAACTACAACTCCCAGCATGCTATACGGGCATGCTGTGAGTAGTAGTTTTGCAACATCTGGAGGTCCAAAGCTTGGAGACCACTGGTTATGCAATGTCGCTTTTACTTGACACAGCAGTGATTTCCAAACAGTGTGTCTCCAGCTGTTGCAAAACTACAACTCCCAGCATGCCCGGACAGCCGTTGGCTGTCCGGGCATGCTGGGAGTTGTAGCTTTGCAACAGCTGCAGACACACAGTTTGGAAAACACTGGCTTAGAGAATGATGCTCTACGAACTGTCGCTTGCATTTGCTACAGCCAACAGCTGTCCGGTCATGCTGGGAGTTGTAGTTTTGCAACATTTGGAAGTCCACAGTCTAAAGAGCATTGCTATAATTGACTTAGCTCAATGCTTCTTAGGCTATGTTCACATGGCGGAAATTTCTGAGCGGAATTCCGTGGGAATATTCCGCTCGGAAATTCCGGGGGCAGCAGAGTCCCATTAATTTCAAAGGGATTCTGCTGCACTGTGCACAGATTCCGGCGTGCGCAGAGAGAATAGTCGTGTCTATAAGATGGCGCATTTCCGAGGGGTCCTAGTGCTCGCCAGATCATTTAAATGTGCAAAATGTCCTCGTGTGTTTTCCAGGCGGACATTCTGCACGGAATCAGTCGTGTTAACATGGCCTTATACTGCAAAGCTGGGCCAAGTGGTGAGGCTATGAAGAAGCAAAGCTTCTACAATGTCTAGTTCTATGGTTACCGAAATGTTTTACAGGGTTAGGCTATGTGCACGCACGGTATTTTCTTCCTTATTTTGGTCAGTTGTTTTATTTTTTTTACCGAAAGCAGAAGTAGGAACAAAACATAGAAAAAGAAGCAAATCTTACTATTATAGTTGTGTTCTGGGAAAGTTCCATTTATGGTTTCGGTATTTAGGGCTAGAATGTGGCCCTAAATAACAATGCTCAAAATGCTGGCATTAACCCAGCTTTAAAGGGGTATTCCCTTAAAGAGGTACTCCGCACCTAGACATGTTATCCCCTATCCAAAGGATAGGGAATAACATGTCTGATCGCGGGGGTCCAGCCGCGGCACCCCAGTCATCTGATGCATGGAGCGAGCTCCGCTCCGTGCCGGATGACTGCCGATCACAGCCAACACGCCCTCCCCATTCATGTGTATGGGAGGAGGCATGACGGCTGTGAACAAGCCGTCACGCCCCCTCCCATAGACATGATTGGAGGGGGCGTGGCATGACATCACGATCAGGGAGGCTTCCGTGACCTTAATGCTGCAGCGCCAACACGGAGATCGCGGGGGGTCTCAGTGGCCAGGCCCCTTGCGATCAGACATATTATCCCATATACGTTGGATAGGGGATAACATGTCTAGGGGAGGAGTACCTCTTTAAAGGCAAGGCATATAATTAGGATATAGTATTCATTTTTGATCAGTGCAGTTCCAACCTTTGGGACCACCCATGATCAAGAATGTAGGGCCTGCAGCGCAGATCCCTCACTGAACCCCATCACTGTTTTTCCCTACACTCTAATACTCCCAACCGATCCTAATTCCTAGGCAAGCAAGTGGCCAAGAGCACCAATGTTCTGGTTAAGATGGCTGACAACCTTCTTTGTCAGGATCAGTAGAAGTCCTAGAGGTCAGAACCCCACTGATCATACGGTGAAAGCCTATACAAGCCATTCGGCACTGCCCTAAGCGATAAGAATACCACTTCAAGTATTTGACACGGTCTTTCACAACTGGTGGGACCCATTCAGTACTACTGGCTCAGCAGAAAAAGATTGAGAAGATCTGGTCAATTCCACTTAGGATCAACCTGGAATCATTATTGGAAAAGCAATTCTAATATGTAAATATATTTAAGAAAGAAAAGCTTTTAATTTGCCCTCTTTATCATCTTGGGTGCAATAAAGAGAACATGGAGGTATCAGCATATAAGATGGCGGAAGCAGTAGAGATGAGTCCTTTAAGTTTCTTCACATTAGGGGCCTTGGTCATCGATGGGCAACTCATTGCCATTGGGCCTCTCTCCCGTCATAGACCTCTGAACTGCTGCACCTTATCCCCACACTGTGCACCCTCCCGGACATAGTCAATGCAGAAGACTGATATGAAGCAATACAATTGTAGACTCCGCCCTTAGCGCAGGCCTCAACTCTAAGCATCAAGAAGTGGCACGGCCTAAGACAGGGCTGGACAAATTTGTTATGAATCTAGGAGCCAACCAAAAAAAAAAAAAAGTTAAAGGGGTGCTCCGGTGGAACACATTTTTTTTTTTCAAATCAACTGGTGCCAGTAAATTACTTCTATTAAAAAACATTTGTCCTTCCAGTACTTATTAGCAGCTGTATGCTAAAGAGGAAATTCTTTTCTTTTTGAATTTCTTCTTTGTCTTGTCCACAGTGCTCTCTGCTGACACCTAATGCCCGTATCAGGAACTGTCCAGAGCAGGAGAAAATCCCCATAGCAAACCTATGCTACTCTGGACGGTTCCTGACACGAACAGAGGTGTCAGCAGAGAGCTGTGGACAAAACAAAAAATAAATTCAAAAAGAAAAGAATTTCCTCTGTAGCATACAACTGCTAATAAGTACTGGAAGGATTAAGATTTTTAAATAGAAGTAATTTACAAATCTAACAGACTATAGATACAGAGTCCGACACTGCTGTGTATATGGCAAATGAATGGCTACAGGTGGGTAACAGAAGCCAACCGTTATTCCATGTGGTGCTCAGTCCAGATATGGCAAGTATAACCAACAGTCAACGTAGTAAGAATAGAGGACGGCACTCACCCAGGATAGTGGCTTCAAAAGTTCTTTATTGCATGAATACGATGGCGGTGTCAGACAGGTGAAATGACAGGAACGCTGAGGGTCTCAGTGTGCAGGTAACAGCTGTGTCGTACATCCGTACTGGGCTGATGAAGTACGGAAGTACGACACAGCTGTTACCTGCACGCTGAGGCCCTCGGCGTTCCTGTCTTTTCACCTGTCTGACATCGCCACCGTATTCATGCAGTAAAGAACTTTTGAAGCTACTATCCTGGGTGAGTGTCGTCCTCTATTCTTACTACGTTGACTGTTAATTTACAAATCTGTTAACTTTCTGGCACCAGTTCATTTAAAAAAAAAAAGGTTTCCTCCAGAGTACTCCTTTAACCCCTTAAGGACTGAGCGATTTCTTGTTTTTGCATTTTCATTTTTTCCTCCTTGCCTTTAAAAAAGCATAACCCTTTCAATTTTGCACCTAAAAATCTGTATTATGGCTTATTTTTTTGCGCCACCAATTCTACTTTACAGTGACATTAGTCATTTTACAAAAAAATCCACGGCTAAACGGAAAAAAAATTCATTGTGCGACAAACTTGAAGAAAAAATGCCATTTTGTAAATTTTGGGGGCTTCCGTTTCTACACAGTAAATTTTTTGGAAAAAATGACAACTTATCTTTATTCTGTAGGTCCATACGGTTAAAATGATCCCCTACTTGTATAGGTTTGATTTTGTATTACTTCAGAAAAAAATCATAAATACATGCAGGAAAATTTATACGTTTACAATTGTCATTTTCTGAGCCCTATAACTCTTTTTATTTTCCTGTGTTCAGGGCGCTATGATGGCTAATTTTTTTGCGCAGTAATCTGAAGTTTTTAGTGGTACCATTTTTGTTCTGATCAGACTTTTTGATCACTTTTTATTCACTTTTTTGTGGTATAAAAAGTGATCAAAAATGCACTATTTTGGACTTTGGAATTTTTTTTGCGTGTACGCCATTGAACGTACGGTTTTAAAAGCGGTATATTTTTATAATTCTGACATTTCCGCATGGGGTGATACCACATATGTTTATTTTTATTTACACTGTTTTATTTTGTTACTAGGAAATGCCGGGTGATTTAAACTTTTAATTCAGAAGGGAATACCTGAAAGGGTTAACTTTTTTTTGCACTTTTTTTTGCGAGCTCATAGCTCCTATAGGGACCTATGAGCTTGCAATGGCTGATTGCATACACAGATTGTTGCCTTGCAGTTGCATGGCAACAAGCTGTGTAATCGGCAGTTGATTGCTCCAGCCTGTAACTCAGGCATGGAGCAATCAATGAGAGACGGGACGCGGACGGAAGAAGGTAGGGACCTTCTTCTCTCCGGGTAGCTGATCGGGGCATCACGATTTTATCGCGATGACCCCGATCAGCCCGACTGAGCAGCCGGGAAGCATTTACTTTCACTTTCGATGCGGCGCTCAGCTTTGAGCGCCGCATCGGAAGGGTTAATAGCGCGTGGCCGAACGATCGCGGCCGCGCGCTATTAGCCGCGGGTCCCGGCTGTGAATAGGCACCAGGACCATCCCGCTATGACAGGGACTGGACTTAGGACGTACTCATACGTCCTAAGTCCTTAACCCCTTCAGGACGGAGCCCATTTTGGCCTTAAGGACCGGAGCGTTTTTTGCACATCTGACCACTGTCACTTTAATCATTAATAACTCTGGAATGCTTTTAGTTATCATTCTGATTCCGAGATTGCTTTTTCGTGACATATTCTACTTTAACATAGTGGTAAATTTTTGTCGATACTTGCATCCTTTCTTGGTGAAAAATCCGTAAATTTGATGAAAAATTTGAAAATTTAGCATTTTTCTAACTTTGAAGCTTTCTGCTTGTAAGGAAAATGGATATTACGAATACATTTTTTTTTGGTTCACATATACAATATGTCTACTTTATATTTGCATCATAAAATTGACGTGTTTTTACTTTTGGAAGACACCAGAGGGCTTCAACGGTCAGCAGCAATTTTCCGATTTTTCACAAAATTTTCAAACTCAGTATTTTTCAGGGACCAGTTCAGGTTTGAAGTGGATTTGAAGGGTCTTCATATTAGAAATACCCCATAAATGACCCCATTATAAAAACTACACCCCCCAAAGTATTCAAAATGACATTCAGTAAGTGTTTTAACCCTTTAGGTGTTTCACACGAATAGCAGCAAAGTGAAGGAGAAAATTCACAATCTTCATTTTTTACACTCACATGTTCTTGTAGACCCAATTTTAGAATTTTTACAAGGGGTAAAAGGACAAAATTTTTACTTGTATTTGTAGCCCAATTTCTCTCGAGTAAGCACATACCTCATATGTCTATGTAAAATGTTCGGCGGGCGCAGTAGAGGGCTCAGAAGGGAAGGAGCGACAAGGGGATTTTGGAGAGTACGTTTTTCTGAAATGGTTTTTGGGGGGCATGTTACCTTTAGGAAGCCCTTATGGTGCCAGAACAGCAAAAAAAAAACACATGGCATACCATTTTGGAAACTAGACCCCTCGGGGAATGTAACATGGGATAAAGTGAACCTTAATACCCCACAGGTGTTTCACGACTTTTGCAAATGTAAAAAAAAAAAATAAATTTTACCTAAAATGCTTGTTTTCCCAAAAAATTTTTATTTTTAAAAAGGGTAATAGCAGAAAATACCCCTAAAAATTTGAAGCCCAATTTCTCCCGATTCAGAAAACACCCCATATGGGGGTGAAAAGTGCTCTGCTGGCGCACTACAGGTCTCAGAAGAGAAGGAGTCACATTTGGCTTTTTGAAAGCGAATTTTGCTCTGGGGGCATGCCGCATTTAGGAAGCCCCTATGGTGCCAGGATAGCAAAAAAAAAACACATGGCATACCATTTTGGAAACTAGACCCCTTGGGGAACGTAACAAGGGGTTAAGTGAACCTTTATACCCCACAGGTGTTTCACGACTTTTGCATATGTAAAAAATTATTTTTTTTTTTTTACCTAAAATGCTTGTTTTCCCCAAAATTTTACATTTTTAAAAAGGGTAAAAGCAGAAAATACCCCCCAAAATTTGTAACACAATTTCTCCCGAGTACGGCGATACCCCATATGTGACCCTAAACTGTTGCCTTGAAATACGACAGGGCTCCAAAGTGAGAGCGCCATGCGCATTTGAGGCCTAAATTAGGGATTGCATAGGGGTGGACATAGGGGTATTCTACGCCAGTGATTCCCAAACAGGGTGCCTCCAGCTGTTGCAAAACTCCCAGCATGCCTGGACAGTCAACGGCTGTCCGACAATACTGGGAGTTGTTTTGCAACAGCTGGAGGCTCCGTTCTGGAAACAGTGGCGTACCAGACGTTTTTCATTTTTATTGGGGAGGGGAGGGGGGCTGTGTAGGGGTATGTGTATATGTAGTGTTTTTTACTTTTTATTTTATTTTTTGTGGTAGTGTAGTGTAGTGTTTTTAGGGTACAGTCGCACGGGCGGGGGGTCCACAGTAGTTTCTCGCTGGCAATTTGAGCTGCAGCAGAAAGTTTGCGGCAGCTCAAATTTGCAGCCAGATACTTACTGTAATCCTCCGCCCATGTGAGTGTACCCTGTACGTTCACATTGGGGGGGGGGACATCCAGCTGTTGCATAACTACAACTCCCAGCATGCCCGTTGGCTGTCGGTGACTGCTGAGAGTTGTAGTTTTGCAACAACTGTAGGTACACTGGTTATGTATCACTGAGTTTGTGACCTAACTCAGTGTTTCACAACCAGTGTGCCTCCAGCTGTTGCAAAACTACAACTCCCAGCATGTACGGTGCATGGTGTAAGGTGACTGCTGAGAGTTGTAGTTTGCAACAGCTGGAGGCACACCGGTCGTGAAACACTGAGTTAGGTAAAAAAAAACTCTTGAGTTTCACAACCAGTGTGCCTTCAGCTGTTGCAAAACTACAACTCTCAGCAGTCACCGACAGCCAACGGGCATGCTGGGAGTTGTAGTTATGCAACCAGCAGATGCACCACTACAACTCCCAGCATGCACTTTAGCTGTTTGTGCAAGCTGGGAGTTGTAGTTATACAACAGCTGAAGGTACACTTTTCCATAGAAAGAATGTGCCTCCAGCTGTTGCAAAACCATAAGTCCCAGCATGCCCATAAGGGAATGCTGGGAGTTGTGGTGGTCTGCCTCCTGCTGTTGCATAACTACAGCTCCCAGCATGCCCTTTTTGCATGCTGGGAGCTGTTGCTAAGCAACAGCAGGAGGCTGTAACTCACCTCCTGCTGCTGCTCCATCGCAGGCTGTCCCTCGCCGCCGCAGCTGCTCCTGGGGCCCCGATCCCAACAGGGGCGCCGGGGATCGGGGTCCCCAGCACCGGGGGTCGTCTTCCCGCACCCGCTCACGTCCTCCGGAAGAGGGGCGGAGCGGGTGCGGGAGTGACACCCGCAGCAGGCGCCCTGATTGGTCGGCCGGTAATCCGGCCGACGAATCAGGGCGATCGTGAGGTGGCACCAGTGCCACCTCACCCCTGCAGGCTCTGGCTGTTCGGGGCCGTCAGAGACGGCCCCGAACAGCCAGTAATTCCGGGTCACCGGGTCACCGGAGACCCGATTGACCCGGAATCGCCGCAGATCGCTGGACTGAATTGTCCAGCGATCTGCGGCGATCGCCGACATGGGGGGGCATAATGACCCCCCTGGGCGATATGCCGGGATGCCTGCTGAACGATTTCAGCAGGCATCCGGCTCCGGTCCCCAACCGGCTAGCGGTGGGGGCCGGAATTCCCACGGGCGTATGGATACGCCCTCGGTCCTTAAGGACTCGGGATGCAGGGCGTATCCATACGCCCTATGTCCTGAAGAGGTTAAGGAGTTAAAGTGTACCTGTCGTTAACCAAAACTTTTTATATAATGCAGATAATTCCATTATATGTATATTTGTAATATATATTGGTTAAAAAATGTGTATATTTTAGTCCCTACAGCTATTATATGTGTGTCTCTGTGAGGAGTCCAAATACAGGAAGTGAGGGTGAACAAACAGGGCTCTGTGCAGTGAGGCTCTATGACACACCCCCGGCTCACACATTAGGATGATTGACAACCCAGGAGCCTGCACAGAGCCCTGCTTGTCCCGCCCTCACCCACTGTATTTGGACTCCTCACAGAGACACACAGGCAATAACTGCAGGGACAGCATTTTTTCAGCCAAAAATATAAAAAAATGTTTTAATTAATGTATATTACAAATATACATATAATGGTATTATCTACATTATATCAAAAGTTTTTGTTAACCCCAGGTACACTTTAAGTGCCAGGATTTTGACTCCTATAACCTTTTTCTATAACTTACAGAGCTATGTGTGATAATTTAATAGTTCAGACAATTCTGCACACGGCAATACCAAATATGTTTATTTTTTTTTATTTGGAAAGGGGGAGGGTGATAAAAAATTTTATCAGGGGAGGGGGGATTTTTTTATAGGTTTATATTTTTTTTTATTATTTTCTTTTCACACTTTTTTGTGGCCAAAAGTAATTAGAGTAAAACTTAAGTTATATCAATGCTCATTGTGGGTGAGATTTATATAAAAAAAAACTGTGTAGAGGAAAAATTGTCCAGTTGCCCATAGCAACCAATAAAATTGCTTCTTTCATTTTTCAGAGGTCTCTTTAAAAATGAAAGAAGCAATCTGATTCGTTGTCATGGGCAACTGCACCACTCTTCCCCTACACAGGTTTGATAAATCTCTCCTTTTGAGTCCAAAAGGCATCCCAGCTGCTTTGTTTAAAAATCTGAGGCCCTTAGCCCCCATTAACAGCAAATCCAGCTGAAAACTGTAAAATACTACACAATCAGCCCATTTGGTTGTTTTGTGAGCTGCAGGGGGCGCTGCCTTAAAGGAGAGGAATCATGGGGGAAAACATATCCCCCTATCCAAAGGGTAGGTAGCTGGGACCCCCACGATCTCCTGTATGGGGGCCCCTCATAGGAGACTTTGGATAGGGGATAAGTTATTCACCCTGAGTTATATCCTTTAAGAGAGCTGAGTAAGTCATATGGTTAAAGAAGCAGAAAATATAGATGAAGGAAGTGTATGTGCCTCAGCCAATCAGGGACAATCACACACTGCACACTGAAGCTGAGGCTCTCTGAGGAGAAGGGAGTGTGACATTACAGGGTGTGGGGCCCAGCAAACTGGTACTGACAGTCATCATGTGTAATAAGAACCACTGGACTTTCTGCCTTGAGGAAAAGCTGAGAGAATGGTCCGAATAAGAGAAAATATCAACACCACCATTTTGCCTTAGTTTGAATTTTATAATTTTTTTGTTGATGCTTTAATTTAATTATTTTTCTGCAGACTTAATACAATGGGGATTTAAAAAAATAAAAGTTCCTTTGTTACCAATAACAAGCAATCACAGCTCAGCTTTCATTTTACCAGAGCAAATGAGACATGAAAGCTGAGCTGTGATTGGTTGCTACAGGCAACAAGCAGAATCTTATAAGAGGATAGAATAATCCTCCCCCATTTGTCTCCTCGGGGCCCTGAGATTTGGAGCTAACAACGTTCCCCGCTGAGGTCTCTGCGGAGCGGCGGCGGTCTGGAGTAAATTATTGATATCCGACCTTTTGCTGGAATGTTATAAACTTCTTAATATGCGCTTAATGTTCTTAATCTTCCATGAGGATTACGCTATGGGTCAGTGTGTCTGTGGTAACATTCAACGTGAGGATACGCAGAGTGTTTGCTGCAGCACATCGAGAAGACAATAATGGCTACGATTTATCAATCTGCTGGAAAGCCAAAGGTCCCACGCACGCTACGGGAATTCTGTTTCAATTACTTTGAACAGAATTCTGTTTGCAGCAGCCTCTGGAGTCGGTGCTTGATGCTACACAGACTTTAAGGGGGAACTCTGGTGGAAAAAAAATGTTTTCAAATCAACTGGTGCCAGAAAGTTAAACAGATTTGTAAACTACTTCTATCTTAAAATCTTAATCCTTCCAGCACTTATCAGCTTCTGTATACTCCACTGGAAGTTGTGTAGTTCTTTCCAGTCTGACCACAATGCTCTATGCTGACACCTCTGTCCATGTCAGGAACTGTCCAGAGCAGGAGAGGTTTTCTATGTGGATTTACTTCTAATCTGGACAATACCTGACACGGAGAGAGGTGGCAGCAGAGAGCACTGTGGTCAGACTGAAAAGAACAACTCAACTTACTGTGGAGCATACAGCAGCTGATAACTACTGGAAGGGTTCAGATTTTGAAATGGAAGTCATTTACAGATCTGTTTGACTTTCTGGCACCAGTTCATTTGAAAACATTTGTTTTCCACTTGTTAACACCAGAGTTCCCCTTTAAAGGAGAACGGTCACCTGTTCACCCTCACTATAACCTGATACCTGATACACCGGGTTAAAGTGCGGGTGAACAGGAGGTCGATGCGGGGTCTCGGACTGCAGGTAGATATACCTACCTGCAGTCCGGAACCCTGATCCTCCCAAGATCCCCCTTCTTCCAGCACTCACTTGTGCACTGAGGCGGTCCAGCTGGCTAGATTTAAATATTCATAAGTGCCGGCGCATCACCGGTAACATGAGCGCTCAGTAGACACGACCGCCTCAGTGTGCAAGTGAGCGCTGGAAGAAGGGGGATCTTTGGAGGATCGGGGTTCCGGGCTGCAAGTAGGTATAGCAGTCCGAGACCCTGCATCGGTCTACTGTTCACCCACACTATAACCCGGTGTATCGGGTTATAGTGCGGGTGAAAAGTTTACCGTTTTCCTTTAAGCACTGTCCCCAGTCTCCAGATCTCTATGGAGAAACATGGCCTGGTCAGATGGATCCAGATCTCTATGGAGAAACATGGCCTGGTCAGATGGATCCAGATCTCTATAGAGAAACATGGCCTGGTCAGATGGATCCAGATCTCTATAGAGAAACATGGCTTGGTCAGATGGATCCAGATCTCTATAGAGATACATGGCCTGGTCAGATGGATCCAGATCTCTATAGAGAAACATGGTCTGGTCAGATGGATCCAGATCTCTATAGAGAAACATGTCCTGGTCAGATCGATCCAGATCTCTATGAAGAAACATGGCCTGGTCAGATGGATCCAGATCTCTATAGAGAAACATGGCCTGGTCAGATGGATTCAGATCTCTATGGAGAAACATGGTCTGGTCAGATGGATTCAGATCTCTATAGAGAAACATGGCCTGGTCAGATGGATCCAGATCTCTATAGAGAAACATGGCCTGGTCAGATGGATCCAGATCTCTATAGAGAAACATGGCCTGGTCAGATGGATCCAGATCTCTATAGAGAAACATGACCTGGTCAGATGGATCCAAATCTCTATAGAGAAACATGTCCTGGTCAGATGGATCCAGATCTCTATAGAGAAACATGTCCTGGTCAGATGGATCCAGATCTCTAGAGAGAAACATGACCTGGTCAGATGGATCCAGATCTCTATAGAGAAACATGGTCTGGTCAGATAGATGCAGATCTCTATAGAGAAACATGGCCTGGTCAGATGGATCCAGATCTCTATAGAGAAACATGTCCTGGTCAGATGGATTCAGATCTCTATGGAGAAACATGGCCTGGTCAGATGGATCCAGATCTCTATGGAGAAACATGGCCTCGTCAGATGGATCCAGATCTCTATAGAGAAACATGGCCTCGTCAGATGGATCCAGATCTCTATAGAGTAACATGTCCTGGTCAGATGGATCCAGATCTCTATAGAGAAACATGGCCTGGTCAGATGGATCCAGATCTCTATAGAGAAACATGGCCTGGTCAGATGGAACCAGATCTCTGTGGAGAAACATGGTCTGGTCAGATGGATCCAGATCTCTATAGAGAAACATGGCCTGGTATGATGGATCCAATTCTCTATAGAGAAACATGACCTGGTCAGATGGACCCAGATCTCTATAGAGAAACATGTCCTGGTCAGATGGATCCAGATCTCTATAGAGAAACATGGCCTGGTCAGATGGGTCCAGATCTCTATAGAGAAACATGGCCTGGTCAGATGGATCCAGATCTCTATAGAGAAACATGACCTGGTCAGATGGATCCAGATCTCTATAGAGAAACATGGCCTGGTCAGATGGATCCAGATCTCTATAGAGAAACATGTCCTGGTCAGATGGATCCAGATCTCTAGAGAGAAACATGTCCTGGTCAGATGGATCCAGATCTCTAGAGAGAAACATGACCTGGTCAGATGGATCCAGATCTCTATAGAGAAACATGGTCTGGTCAGATAGATGCAGATCTCTATAGAGAAACATGGCCTGGTCAGATGGATCCAGATCTCTGTGGAGAAACATGTCCTGGTCAGATGGATACAGATCTCTATAGAGAAACATGTCCTGGTCAGATGGATCCAGATCTCTATGGAGAAACATGGCCTGGTCAGCTGGATCCAATTCTCTATAGAGAAACATGGCCTGGTCAGATGGATCCAGATCTCTATAGAGAAACATGGCCTGGTCAGATGGATCCAGATCTCTATAGAGAAACATGGCTTGGTCAGATGGATCCAGATCTCTATAGAGATACATGGCCTGGTCAGATGGATCCAGATCTCTATAGAGAAACATGGTCTGGTCAGATGGATCCAGATCTCTATAGAGAAACATGTCCTGGTCAGATCGATCCAGATCTCTATGAAGAAACATGGCCTGGTCAGATGGATCCAGATCTCTATAGAGAAACATGGCCTGGTCAGATGGATCCAGATCTCTATGGAGAAACATGGCCTGGTCAGATGGATCCAGATCTCTATAGAGAAACATGGCCTGGTCAGATGGATCCAGATCTCTATAGAGAAAGATGGCCTGGTCAGATGGATCCAGATCTCTATAGAGAAACATGGCCTGGTCAGATGGATCCAGATCTCTATAGAGAAACATGACCTGGTCAGATGGATCCAGATCTCTATAGAGAAACATGTCCTGGTCAGATGGATCCAGATCTCTAGAGAGAAACATGACCTGGTCAGATGGATCCAGATCTCTATAGAGAAACATGGTCTGGTCAGATAGATGCAGATCTCTATAGAGAAACATGGCCTGGTCAGATGGATCCAGATCTCTATAGAGAAACATGTCCTGGTCAGATGGATTCAGATCTCTATGGAGAAACATGGCCTGGTCAGATGGATCTAGATCTCTATGGAGAAACATGGCCTCGTCAGATGGATCCAGATCTCTATAGAGAAACATGGCCTCGTCAGATGGATCCAGATCTCTATAGAGAAACATGGTCTGGTCAGATAGATGCAGATCTCTATAGAGAAACATGGCCTGGTCAGATGGATCCAGATCTCTGTGGAGAAACATGTCCTGGTCAGATGGATACAGATCTCTATAGAGAAACATGGCCTGGTCAGATGGATCCAGATCTCTGTGGAGAAACATGTCCTGGTCAGATGGATACAGATCTCTATAGAGAAACATGTCCTGGTCAGATGGATCCAGATCTCTATGGAGAAACATGGCCTGGTCAGCTGGATCCAATTCTCTATAGAGAAACATGGCCTGGTCAGATGGATCCAGATCTCTATAGAGAAACATGGCCTGGTCAGATGGATCCAGATCTCTATAGAGAAACATGGCTTGGTCAGATGGATCCAGATCTCTATAGAGATACATGGCCTGGTCAGATGGATCCAGATCTCTATAGAGAAACATGGTCTGGTCAGATGGATCCAGATCTCTATAGAGAAACATGTCCTGGTCAGATCGATCCAGATCTCTATGAAGAAACATGGCCTGGTCAGATGGATCCAGATCTCTAGAGAGAAACATGGCCTGGTCAGATGGATCCAGATCTCTATGGAGAAACATGGCCTGGTCAGATGGATCCAGATCTCTATAGAGAAACATGGCCTGGTCAGATGGATCCAGATCTCTATAGAGAAAGATGGCCTGGTCAGATGGATCCAGATCTCTATAGAGAAACATGGCCTGGTCAGATGGATCCAGATCTCTATAGAGAAACATGACCTGGTCAGATGGATCCAGATCTCTATAGAGAAACATGTCCTGGTCAGATGGATCCAGATCTCTAGAGAGAAACATGACCTGGTCAGATGGATCCAGATCTCTATAGAGAAACATGGTCTGGTCAGATAGATGCAGATCTCTATAGAGAAACATGGCCTGGTCAGATGGATCCAGATCTCTATAGAGAAACATGTCCTGGTCAGATGGATTCAGATCTCTATGGAGAAACATGGCCTGGTCAGATGGATCTAGATCTCTATGGAGAAACATGGCCTCGTCAGATGGATCCAGATCTCTATAGAGAAACATGGCCTCGTCAGATGGATCCAGATCTCTATAGAGTAACATGTCCTGGTCAGATGGATCCAGATCTCTATAGAGAAACATGGCCTGGTCAGATGGATCCAGATCTCTATAGAGAAACATGTCCTGGTCAGATGGATCCATATCTCTATAGAGAAACATGGCCTGGTCAGATGGATCCAGATCTCTATAGAGAAACATGGCCTGGTCAGATGGAACCAGATCTCTGTGGAGAAACATGGTCTGGTCAGATGGATCCAGATCTCTATAGAGAAACATGGCCTGGTATGATGGATCCAATTCTCTATAGAGAAACATGACCTGGTCAGATGGACCCAGATCTCTATAGAGAAACATGTCCTGGTCAGATGGATCCAGATCTCTATAGAGAAACATGGCCTGGTCAGATGGGTCCAGATCTCTATAGAGAAACATGGCCTGGTCAGATGGATCCAGATCTCTATAGAGAAACATGACCTGGTCAGATGGATGCAGATCTCTATAGAGAAACATGGCCTGGTCAGATGGATCCAGATCTCTATAGAGAAACATGGCCTGGTCAGATGGACCCAGATCTCTATAGAGAAACATGGCCTGGTCAGATGGATCCAGATCTCTATAGAGAAACATGGCCTGGTCAGATGGATCCAGATCTCTATAGAGAAACATGGCCTGGTCAGATGGATCCAGATCTCTATAGAGAAACATGGCCTGGTCAGATGGATCCAGATCTCTATAGAGAAACATGACCTGGTCAGATGGATCCAGATCTCTATAGAGAAACATGTCCTGGTCAGATGGATCCAGATCTCTAGAGAGAAACATGACCTGGTCAGATGGATCCAGATCTCTATAGAGAAACATGACCTGGTCAGATGGATCCAGATCTCTATAGAGAAACATGGTCTGGTCAGATAGATGCAGATCTCTATAGAGAAACATGGCCTGGTCAGATGGATCCAGATCTCTATAGAGAAACATGTCCTGGTCAGATGGATCCAGATCTCTAGAGAGAAACATGGCCTCGTCAGATGGATCCAGATCTCTATAGAGAAACATGGCCTGGTCAGATGGATCCAGATCTCTATAGAGAAACATGGCCTGGTCAGATGGATCCAGATCTCTATAGAGAAACATGACCTGGTCAGATGGATCCAGATCTCTATAGAGAAACATGTCCTGGTCAGATGGATCCAGATCTCTAGAGAGAAACATGACCTGGTCAGATGGATCCAGATCTCTATAGAGAAACATGGTCTGGTCAGATAGATGCAGATCTCTATAGAGAAACATGGCCTGGTCAGATGGATCCATATCTCTATAGAGAAACATGGCCTGGTCAGATGGATCCAGATCTCTATAGAGAAACATGTCCTGGTCAGATGGATCCAGATCTCTATAGAGAAACATGTCCTGGTCAGATGTATTCAGATCTCTATAGAAAAACATGGCCTGGTCAGATGGATCCAGTTCTCTATAGAGAAACATGGCCTGGTCAGATGGATCCAGTTCTCTATAGAGAAACATGTCCTGGTCAGATGGATCCAGATCTCTATAGAGAAACATGGCCTGGTCAGATGGATCCAGATCTCTATAGAGAAACATGGCCTGGTCAGATGGAACCAGATCTCTGTGGAGAAACATGGTCTGGTCAGATGGATCCAGATCTCTATAGAGAAACATGGCCTGGTCAGATGGATCCAATTCTCTATAGAGAAACATGACCTGGTCAGATGGACCCAGATCTCTATAGAGAAACATGTCCTGGTCAGATGGATCCAGATCTCTATAGAGAAACATGGCCTGGTCAGATGGGTCCAGATCTCTATAGAGAAACATGGCCTGGTCAGATGGATCCAGATCTCTATAGAGAAACATGACCTGGTCAGATGGATGCAGATCTCTATAGAGAAACATGTCCTGGTCAGATGGATCCAGATCTCTATAGAGAAACATGGCCTGGTCAGATGGATCCAGATCTCTATAGAGAAACATGGCCTGGTCAGATGGATTCAGATCTCTATAGAAAAACATGGCCTGGTCAGATGGATCCAGATCTCTATAGAAACATGGCCTGGTTAGATGGATCCAGATCTCTATAGAGAAACATGGCCTGGTCAGATGGATCCAGATCTCTATAGAGAAACATGGCCTGGTCAGATGGATCCAGATCTCTATAGAGAAACATGGCCTGGTCAGATGGATCCAGATCTCTATAGAGAAACATGGCCTGGTCAGATGGATCCAGATCTCTATAGAGAAACATGGCCTGGTCAGATGGATCCAGATCTCTATAGAGAAACATGACCTGGTCAGATGGATCCAGATCTCTATAGAGAAACTTGTCCTGGTCAGATGGATCCAGATCTCTAGAGAGAAACATGACCTGGTCAGATGGATCCAGATCTCTAGAGAGAAACATGACTTGGTCAGATGGATCCAGATCTCTATAGAGAAACATGGTCTGGTCAGATAGATGCAGATCTCTATAGAGAAACATGGCCTGGTCAGATGGATCCAGATCTCTATAGAGAAACATGTCCTGGTCAGATGGATCCAGATCTCTAGAGAGAAACATGACCTGGTCAGATGGATCCAGATCTCTATAGAGAAACATGGTCTGGTCAGATAGATGCAGATCTCTATAGAGAAACATGGCCTGGTCAGATGGATCCAGATCTCTATAGAGAAACATGTCCTGGTCAGATGGATCCAGATCTCTAGAGAGAAACATGACCTGGTCAGATGGATCCAGATCTCTATAGAGAAACATGGCCTGGTCAGATGGACCCAGATCCCTATAGAGAAACATGACCTGATCAGATGGATCCAGATCTCTATGGAGAAACATGTCCTGGTCAGATGGATCCAGATCTCTAGAGAGAAACATGATCTGGTCAGATGGATCCAGATCTCTACAGAGAAACATGTCCTGGTCAGATGGATACAGATCTCTATAGAGAAACATGTCCTGGTCAGATGGATCCAGATCTCTATAGAGAAACATGGCCTGGTCAGATGGACCCAGATCCCTATAGAGAAACATGACCTGATCAGATGGATCCAGATCTCTATGGAGAAACATGTCCTGGTCAGATGGATCCAGATCTCTAGAGAGAAACATGATCTGGTCAGATGGATCCAGATCTCTACAGAGAAACATGTCCTGGTCAGATGGATCCAGATCTCTATAGAGAAACATGGCCTGGTCAGATGGATCCAGATCTCTAGAGAGCAACATGACCCGGTCAGATGGATCCAGATCTCTATAGAGAAACATGGCCTGGTCAGATGGACCCAGATCCCTATAGAGAAACATGACCTGATCTGATGGATCCAGATCTCTATGGAGAAACATGTCCTGGTCAGATGGATCCAGATCTCTACAGAGAAACATGGTCTGGTCAGATGGATCCAGATCTCTATAGAACAACATGGCCTGGTCAGATGGATCCAGATCTCTAGAGAGCAACATGACCCGGTCAGATGGATCCAGATCTCTATAGAGGGACATGACCTGGTCAGATAGATGCAGATCTCTATAGAGAACATGGCCTGGTCAGATGGATCCAGATCTCTATAGAGAAACATGGCCTGGTTAGATGGATCCAGATCTCTATAGAGAAACATGTCCTGGTCAGATGGATCCAGATCTCTAAGCCACACCCTGGCTCCTCTGATAGCTGTGGATGGACATTTGGACAGTAAGGCTTATCTAAACATCGTGGTGACCATGTTTATCCCTCTATGGTGGCTGTTTTTCCTATTACAGAAGGAGACTCTCAGAAGAATAATGCACCATCTACTGGGCTCATACAGTCATGGATGTATAGTAATTGGATTTTTGTGACATTCACTCTTTGCTCCAAAAAACTGCCATAAATTCAGCACCATAAAACCATGGCGAAAAAGTTGCGAAATCTCTGCTCAAATCACGCTTGCAGAAAAAATGCAACACACGTAAATAAAAACGTTGCGTAAATGCCATGATAAATTCCCACCCTACCCTTAAAAAAAATCTGCAGATCCTTGAGGGGAAAAAAGGGTAAAAACTATTTTAAGGGTACGTTCATATGTACAGGATTGATGCGCAGGATTTTCTATTACAGATTTTAATGTAAACTAAATGACTGAACTCAGATTATAATCTGCAGTTACAAATCCTGCCACTTATATGGAAGAATGAAAAAGTTATAGGTCGTCAAAATAGAGGGATTAAGTTGGTTAAAAAGTTTGAGATTTTTTTTTACAGTGGTGCAGTATTACAAAACTATGTAATCATGGGCATCATTTTAATCATATTGACCCACAGAATAAAGAAATAATGTCATTTTTACCGTAAATTGTACAATGCGAAAATGAAACCATCCAAAATGTATTTTCAATTTCCCCACACAAATGGTATTTTTTAAATTTCGCAATACATTTTATGATAAAATGAGTGATATCATTACAAAGGACAACTGGTCAGGCAAAAAACAAGCCCTCATACTCGTCTGTGGATGGAAATATATAAGAGTTATGAATAATTTTTAGAAGGTGAGGAGGAAAAAATGAAAATGCAAAAATAAAATTGGAGCCCTTAAAGGGGTTATCCAGGAAAAAAAATATTTATTTATATATATATATATATATCAACCGGCTCCAGAAAGTTTAACAGATTTGTAAATTACTTCTATTAAAAAATCTTAATCCTTTCAGTACTTATGAGCTGATGAAGTTGAGTTGCTGTCTAAGTGCTCTCTGATGACACGTGTCTAGGGGAACTGTCCAGAGTAGAAGAAAATCCCCATTGCAAACCTCTTCTACTCTGTGCAGTTCCTGAGACAAGCAGAGATGTCAGCAGAGAGCACTGTTGCCAGACAGAAAACAACAACTCAACCTCAGCAGCTGATAATTATTGAAAGGATTAAGATTTTTTAATAGAAGTAATTTACAAATCTGTTTAACTTTCTGGAGCCAGTTGATATAAAAAAAAAGTTTTTTCCTGGAATACTCCTTTAAGGGGCTAAAAGGCCACAACCTGCTGTTAACACAGTAGATGCCAGTCATAGCCGAGCACACACGTGACCTCTAAGGATTCTCAACACTTCCCATTGGAAGAAAAATGGGAAAAACAACAACCCCCAGCCTCTTCCCAGAGTGATTTGTAGCTGATAACAGAGAACAACAGACTCCGGCCATTCCCTCAGGAAACGGTGACTTTAGGATGACTTCCCCCTTCTCTCTAAACAACAGGAGACCATTCACATCCCAATGCAGAGTATAATACCCAGATACAACTAATAACACGAATGTGTCCCATCTTCACTGGTTCCATCGAGCTGTTCGCTTTCAATTTAATTTGGTCTTCTACAAAATGGCGGCCGCCTTTTCAGCGACGGCCCTCACTGGAGACAAATTCCTATTCTTGAAGGTTTTTTTTCTCTCTTTTCTGCCGCACCCGATAAGGACCCGCCCAGCCCGGTGACGTCATTTAGGCCTCGCCCAATCAGCTACCGCTTCCAGTCGTGTCTCTGTGACAGGACCCATCGTTCTTTGACGGTTTTGAGGTGTTCGCTTCCCGCTCGGCGCTCGTCATGTGAGTCTGAGGGGTCCCTTATGGGGAAGAGGCCCCGGGGAGGCGGGCTGTGTTTGTTTGGAGGTGCCCAGGCGCCCCCTCTATAGGGCTCCACCCTTAACTGTTTAAATTCTGGCTCATAGTTGCTGTAACTTCCCTGTTTTATCTTTTTCTACAACTTCTAATGCTCAAACAGTGGGTGAAACTACAACTCCCAGCATGCCCTGACAGCCGAAGGCTGTCAGGGCATGCTGGGAGTTGTAGTTTCACTCACAGTTTGAGATATAATATATAATGTCGTCTTGGTTTGGTGACTTTTATGGTGCAAACTTAAATTTTATTGGGAAACTCAGTGCCTCCCCCTAGAGTTTAAGGCCAGTCATTGCGTCTGCGTTAACGCCCACTTTTTGGCCACCTGCCCTGTTGGCATTTTTACGGACACTTTTATGGCGAAAATGGGAGCGGCGTGAATCTAAGGCTTTGTTCACACCGCTGAAATTCTGCGATTCCGCTCAGATTCCCTTCTGAAAATGTTCAGACGGCATTTGAACAGAATTTGGGCAGAATTTGTGTGTGTGCTCAAAATGCAGAGTTCTACCGAAATTCTAAGCCCCATTGAGTTAAATGGGATTCCGCAAAAATTAAGACTGGTCTTCAAATTTAGCGGAATGTGTGAATGGGGCAGCGGATAAGGGCCGGAGGGGACGGGGCCTGTCAGCGGGATAAGGGGGGGGGGGGGTCTGGGGGAGGATGGGGCCTGTCAGCGGGATAAGGGCCGGGGGGGGGGGGGTCTGTCAGCGGGATAAGGGGGGGGGGGGGTCTGTCAGCGGGATAAGGGGGGGGGGCCTGTCAGCGGGATAAGGGGGGGGGGCCTGTCAGCGGGATAAGGGCCGGAGGGGACGGGGCCTGTCAGCGGGATAAGGGCCGGAGGGGACGGGGCCTGTCAGCGGGATAAGGGCCGGAGGGGACGGGGCCTGTCAGCGGGATAAGGGCCGGAGGGGACGGGGCAGACCTTTTATTATTTAATTGACCCTTCCAGTGCCAAGATATCAGAGTTTAAGAAGATATGCAAATTAGGATTTGGAGCCCAGTGGGTGTTCCCCCTCTGCTGCCACTACAGCTCCGCCTATGCACCAGTTAGTCCCTCCCCTATGCGCTGGTCACCTCCTCTACCCTACATACACTGCTTTTTAAACGTCATCTATTAAAAAATTTATTTTATTACTTATATTTTAGAAAACCCATAAGAAAAATCTAAAAAGTTTGCATCAGAAAAACCCAACCTCCGCAGCTTATAACCAATAATATAATAATATAATAACAATATAATATAATAACTACAATATAATAACAATAAACAATATAATAACAATAATATAAACAATATAATAACAATAATATAAACAATATAATAACAATAATATAATAACAATAAACAATATAATAACAATACTGTAATAATAACTGCAATATAATAATAACAATAAACAATAATATAATAACTACAATATAATATTAATAACAATAAACAATAATATACCGTAATAACAATATAATAATAACATAATAATAATAACAATAATATAATAACTACAATATAATAATAATATAATAACAATAAACAATAATATAATAACAATAATTTAATAACAATAAACAATAACAATATAATATAATAACAACAATATAATAATAATATAATAACACTAATATAATTACAATATAATAATAACAATAATATAATAACAACAATACAATATAATAACAATAAACAATAATATAATAACAATAATAACTTGTCTTGCTGTTACTTGGGTCCTTAGTTCTGATATCTATCATAAACCATCTATGATCGGGAGCTTCTCTACATGAACATTTAATAGTAAACAAAAAGTGTTTACGAGGGCTCAGGCGTGAGCTCGAACTCAGTGTTCCGGACCCTGGGTAGCGGAGTAACCCTTTAATGGCCCTATTAGATATTTTCCCCCAATAAGTCCCACTCCCCTTCCCTCTGCTCCTGTGCTAAGTATAGGACCTTCCGAGTGGTGCAGGACCTGCCGCACGATAGAATGACCCTGCACCTCTTTGTAGGGAAGGTGAGAGAGATTTTATTTTTTTTATGGTCTGTAGGTATCGGGTACGTTTTTACATACACGTGTACAAATACTCGTGCACATGTCTGATTCTGCCACTGATACCGATATTGTTACAGCAAGCGGAGTTCTTAAAACCGGCAATGAATGAAAACATAAAGTTTCTTGTGAAGTTGCACATGATATGATATATTCATATTTTATCTATACCTAGGACATGGGCAGTGCCCACAGACTCCCGGGCACAACTGCACATGCCCTGTAATTACCTAAGGGATTGCGTGATTTCTTAATTTCTCAATTAAAGGGAATTAATCTAATCTGGTAATGAGGACCTGGAGCGGGGATATAGCCTGTGACTCTGTTTTCAAATGTGCCTCTGGGAGCAGTACTCCGCTGCTCAGCGTTAGGGACAAACTGTTCTGAACGCTGGAGTCGGTGCTGGGAGCTCGAGACGGCAATGCCCCGCCCCCTCATGACAACACGCCCCGCCCCCTCAATGCAAGTCTATGGGAGGGAGCGTGACAGCTGTCACGCTCCCTCCCATAGACTTGCATTGAGGGGGCGGGCGTGATGTCATGAGGGGGCTGGGCATTGCCATCACAAGCTCCCGAATCCAGCGTTCAGAACATTTTTGTTCCAAACGCTGAGCAGCGGCGTACCCCTTTAAGAGTTGTAATACAGTATAATGGAGTTTGTCCAGTAGGTGAAGATGTTCTAGCATTTATGTTCCCAGCATGCCCTGAGAGCCTATGGTGCAGACTGGTATTTATCAGGACATGGTATTGGGGGGGGGGGGTCATATGTTGGTAAAGTGGTGAGGGGTTAGTAGTTTAGTCATTGTAAATTTCCGTTTTCTTGCACAGCAGGTCCCGGTGAGGGATAGATATTGTGGAGTGACGCCCCTTCTCTTAGTGACAACTTTTTATCTGTAAATATAGTAGTGTTTTCCAACCAGGGTACCTCCTACTCCTACCTTGTGGCAAAACTACTGTACCCCAAGCAGAGCCGGTGCTTGTTGTGCCGTCCTCCTGCCCCTATCCCGGTTCGGCAGCTCGCCTTGTCGGCCAACAATGCGAGAGCCTGGAGCGGGAGGCAGAGACTAAAGCCGCTCGGCCTCCGGCTCCTATTTTTGTGCCCGCCCCGGCTCACCTGTAGACTAGGCTGTAGCTGCTGGGAACTCGGGATGTCCCCGCCCCCAGTGCCGTACAGCTACGCGCGTGACGCGTCGTCCCGGTATTGCCGTTCTTGGCGCTCACGTCACGCTCCCAGAATTCAAGGGCCGGCGTTACTACGTCCTGAGGCCGGACCTAGGTATTTTGAGAGTGTGGACATCATTACCGCACATTACGCAGCAGCAGAGTTACCAGCCGGGGGGGGGGGGGGGGGGGGGTCTAATCTAGGGGTACTAGTAGTTTAACCCCCTCCCCCCCAGTAGGCAGGCAGTACCATACTGGGGGTACTACCGGGGGGGGGGGGGGGGGGTCGGAGGTAATCTCGGGCTACTACCTGCGTACTGTGGGAGAGGGGGGGGGGGGGGGGAAGGGGGTTAATCTGGGGGTACTGCCTGCATACTGGGGGGGAGAGGTTAATTGGGGGTACTACATGCCTACTGGGGACAATCCGGGGGGCTTCCATGTCTATTTTGCTTGGGGCCCCCAAATTCCTTCAAACGGCCCTGCATGATGAGAGTTGTAGTTTTGCAATGGATGAAGATTCACAGGTTGGAGATTCTGTAGGAAGCCTCCACTGGCCGCAGGAGCTTTACACCTTATTTGAGGAGGTAACCCAAAATACAAGATCACATGACCCAACTTCCCTACCCCTTGGTATACATAAAAAGTTTAGAGGGGTCATATTGGTGCAGTTGCGACCCACCCAGACCTGCCCTGACCTCGTTCTACATCTGATCATGTGACTATGATGTCCCATTGACCTCCATGATTTACCCTTCTGGTTGCAGCATCTACCTCCTCGCATGTCATAACACACAGACCAGGGTTTCCCAAACGGGGGGCCTCCAGCTGTGGCAAAACTACAACTCCAAGCATGCCCGGACAGCCTTTGTCATGCTGGGAGTTGTAGTTTTGTACGATGTAGCTGGATCATAATGGACGGTTGGGGGAGGGGGGGGGGTTATCAGCAGATAATAAGACTCTTCTGGACGCACGAGGTTGTAGTTAGAGGTCAGCTGCCTGGATCACACGTGTCTGTGATTGTGGAGGGTGAGTGACAGAATGTAGGGTGTGCCGGATAGCAGGTGTCATGTGACCAGCTGCCGGTTATAACCCCCATCATTGTCACACATCCTCCCCCTGTGGAAGTTATGTGTGAGCGGCACTTGGTGGGTTAATACCGAGGAGGAGGGACGTGTACAGCGGCCGGGGTTTACTGTTAGGGAGCGTAATTCAGGAATTCTCCGCTTTGCCATTGACTTCAATGTATTTTACGCCGCACTGTTCACACTGCTAATCACCAAAAACAGTCAGAATAATCCCCACCAAATAAATAGGCCACAAGGTGATCACGAAATAGAAAGTACTCATGAAATCTTTATTAACCCCTTAAGGACCAGGCGTTTTTCGGTTTTTGCACTTTCGTTTTTTCCTCCTTACCTTTAAAAAATCATAACTTTAAATTTTGCACCTAAAAATCTGTATTACGGCGTATTTTTTGCGCCACCAATTCTACTTTGTAATTACATCAGTCATTTTACCTAAAATTCTACGGCGAAACGGAAAAATAAATAATTGTGTGACAAAATTGAAAAAAAACGCCATTTTGTAACTTTTGGGGGCTTCCGTTTCTACGTAGTACATTTTTCGGTAAAAATGACACCTTATTATTCTGTAGGTCCATACGGTTAAAATGATCCCCTACTTATATAGGTTTGATTTTGTCGGACTTCTGAAAAAAAATCATAACTACTTGCAGGAAAATGTATACATTTAAAATTGTCATCTTCTGACCCCTATAACTTTTTTTATTTTTCCGGGTTCAGGGCGCTATGAGAGGTCATTTTTTGCGCCGTGATCTGTATTTTTTTGTCGGTACCATTTTTGCATTGATCGGACTTTTTGATCGCTTTTTATTAATATTTTCATGATATAAAAAGTGACCAAAAATACGCTATTTTGGACTTTGACATTTTTTTGCGCGTACGCCATTGACCGTGTGGTTTAAAAAGCGGTATATTTTTATAATTCGGACATTTCCGCACGCGGCGATACCACATATGTTTTATTTTTATTTACTTGGAAATGCAGGGTGATTCAAACTTTTATTAGGGGAAGGGATCATTGAAAGGGTTAAAGGGCACCTCTCATCAAATAAGCTTTTGATATATTTTAGATTAATGAATGTTGAATAACTTTCCAATAACATGTTAATGAAAAATATGCTTCTTTCTATTGTATTTTTCCCGATCAGTCCTGTCAGCAAGCATTTCTGACTCATGCTGGAGTCCTAAACACTCAGAGCTGCCAGCCTGCTTTGTTCACAGCCAAACAGGCTGTGAACAAAGCAGGCTGGCATCTCTGAGCGTTCTCCTTTGTGAACAAAGCAGACTGGCAGCTCGTAGTGTTTAGGACTCCAGCATGAGTCTGAAATGCTTGCTGCCAGGACTGGTAGGGAGACCCCTAGTGGTCATTTCTTCAAAGTGGAAAATTAAATAGAAAGAAGCATATTTTTTAATAACATGCAATTGTAAAGTCATTCTGCATACATTAATCTATAATATATCAAAAGTTTTTTTGATGAGAGGTACCCTTTAATGATTTTTTTACACTTTTCTTATGCTCCTAAAGGGGGGGCTATAACATTGCATTAAAGGGGTAGTCCAGTGGTGAAAAACTTATCCCCTATCCTAAGAATAGGGGATAAGTTTGAGATCGCGGGGGTCCGACCGCTGGGGCCCCCTGCGATCTCTCTGTACGGGACCCCGGCTCTCCGCCGAGATAGCGGGTGTCGACCCCCGCACGAGGCGGCGGCCGACACGCCCCCTCAATACATCTCTATGGCAGAGCCGGAGATTGCCGAAGGCAGCGCTTCGGCTCTGCCATAGAGTTGTATTGAGGGGGCATGTCGGCCGCCGCCTCGTGCGGAGGTCGACACGCCCCCTTCCAGCGGGCTGTCGGGGCTCCGTACAGGAGATCGCGGGGGGCCCCAGGGGTCGGACCCCCCGCGATCTGCAACTTATCCCCTATCCTTAGGATAGGGGATAAGTTGCTCACCACTGAATCACCACTGGACTACTCCTTTAACTGATCTTTACCACTGATTGATGCATCTCCATAGGAATGGATCAATCGGTGTTTTCGGCGATTGATTGCTCAAGCCTGGATCTCATGCTTGAAGCATTCATTCGGCGATCGGACACCACAGGAGAAGGTAAGAGACCTTCCTCCTGTGCTGCAGCTGTTCGGGATGCCGCGGCGATCCCGAACAGCTCCCTGAGCTAACCGGCACATTTTACTTTCGTTTTTAGCCGCGCAGCTCAGCTTTGAGCGTGCGGCTAAAGGGTTAATAGCGCGCGTCACCGCGATCCGTGCCGTGCGCTCTTAGCGGCGGGTCCTGGCTTCATTGTGACGCCGGGCCCGCCGTGATATGATGCGGGGTTTACCGTGTAAACCCGCGTTATATCACGGGAGCGGGACTAGGGGCGTACCCATACGTCCTGGGTCCTTAAAAGGTTAAATACATATAAAATAGACATACAGTGTTTAAAAGGCAAAAATCAGAATGGAAAATATGAGGGGTATACACAAAGTAATACTATCCATATGTATGGGGCACAGATATCATCATTGGCAGGACATAGGGCATATCCAGAAGGGTAAATACATACGGTAAACAGAAATGCAGGATATAAAGTCAAAATAATCAGTAAAGAACAGACTGTGCACCCTGTAAGGAGATACCGTATGTATTTACCCTTGTGGATATGCCCCATGTCCTGCCAATGATTACAGTGGTCCCTCAACATACGATGGTAATCCGTTCCAAATGGACCATCGTTTGGTGAAACCATCGCATGTTGAGGGATCCGTGCAATGTAAAGTATAGGACAGTGGTCTACAACCTGCGGACCTCCAGATGTTGCAAAACTACAACACCCAGCATGCCCGGACAGCCAACGGCTGTCCGGGCATGCTGGGAGTTGTAGTTTTGCAACATCTGGAGGTCCGCAGGTTGAAGACCACTGGTATTGGAGGTTGTACTCGCATGTCCCCGCTGCCCTGGATGTCGCCCTTCATCGCTGTCGCCGCGTCCCTGTGGTGTCCCCGATGCTCTGGAAAGGTCTCTGCTGCCTGGAGGGGGGGACGTCACTCTCTGTCGCCACCATCACATCGCTGCGCGTGCCGCTCCTATTGGATGACGGGACGGCGTGCGCGGCGACGTGATGACGACGGAGAAGAGTGCCGGCACGCCCGGGGATCCTGAGGAGTACGCGCCGGAGCCCCGAGGACAGGTAAGTGATCGTCAGCGGACCACACGGGGCACCGTAAACGGCTATCCGGTGGCAGCTGAAGCAGTCTGCGCTGCAGGATAGCCGTTTATGCGATGGCCCCGACATACAAAAGCATCGTATGTTGAATGCCTCTGAGAGGCCATTGCATGTTGAAATGATCGTATATGTCGGGGCCATCGTAGGTCGGGGGGGGGGTCACCTGTATGTCTGTGCCCTATACATTTGGATAGTATTACTTTGAGAATACCCCTCATTTTTTCTGTTCTGATTTTTGCCTTTTAACACTGTGTGTGTCTATTTTATATGTATTTAATTATAAAGGTTTCATGAGTATTTTCTATTTCGTGATTACCTTGTGGCCTATTTATTTGGTGGGGATTGTTCACACTGCATAAATTCCGCTCGCGGAATACTCGAGAAGAAGTCCATTGGTAAAAAAAAATGGATAGGGGATAAGATGTCTGATCGCGGGGGGGTCGTGCCGCTGGGGACCCCCGCAATCTCTCATGCAGGCACCCACCTGTGGCAGCTGCACAGAGCGATGTTTGCTCCGTGTCTGAAGAGTCACGACTACGGGGCCGGAGTTTCGTGACGTCACAACTCCACCCCATTGTGACATCATGCCCCGCCTCCTCAATGCAAGTCTGTGGGAGGGGGCATGATGGCCGTCACGCCCCCTCCCATAGACTTGCATCAAGGGGGCGGGGCATGATGTCACAAGGTGGCGGACTCGTGACATCACCAAACTCCAGCCCCGTAGTCGTGACTCTTCAGACACGGAGCAAACATCGCTCTGTGCAGCTGCCACAGGTCGGTGTCTGCATGAGAGATTGCGGCACGACCCCTGCGATCAGACATCCTTTGGATGGGGGGATAAGATGTCTTGGGGCTGGAGTACCCCTTTAACCATCCCTGGTGGTCCAGTGGGGCAGATCCTCCCACCCACTCAGTGCAATCACGTGGGGGCGATCCACTGTAGAGGTAGCCGGAGGGCTTACCTCTCATCCCATGGCTGCCTTGGATCTCCATTTGATTGAGTCGGCCTGGAGCCGGCTCAACCAAATGAGCACGGATCACACAGATCAATGGAGTTCTATGGAACTACATTGATCTGTATGAGGAATTCCTTCTAAATGTCCCCCTAAGAGACTAATAAAGTTTATAAAAAAAATAAAATAAAAAAACTCACATTAACCCCTTCCATATTAAAAGTTCACAACACCCCACCTTAACCATTTTCCATAAAAAAATAAAAATAAAACATATTTGGTATTGGCGCGTGCGTAATTGTCAGATCTATTAAAATATAGCATTAAATATCCAGCACAGTCAACGGTGTTGACAGAAAAAAATACCAAACCACAGAAATACGTTATTTAGAACATCATGTCCCAGTAAAAATAAAGCAAAAAGCGATAAAAAAATACAATCAATACCAAAATATTACCGATACTTTGTAATGGCTGAGTTTTTTGAGGCTTTCTTACCAATCCAAACAGCAGTTTATTGTGCAAAAAAAATAAAAAATACAGAAAATGTAATAGGGATCAGAAAATGGCAATTTAAATAAAAATTCTAAAAGTTTTTAGTTTTTTTTTTCTTTCAATTAGTAAAACATGACGGAAACTAAACACATTTGGTATTGGTGTAATCAGGCCGGCCTAAAATATCAAATTAACATGTACGTTTGACCACAAGGTGAATAAAAGATAAAAAACAAATTTGCAAAAGTGCAATTATTATTTTTTTTTTATTTATTTATTTTTTCAATTTCACGTCACAAATATTTTTTTTTTTTTTTTTGGAGAATAGGTTATAGAAAAATAAAAGGGTCATTTCAAAGTACAATCGGTTCTGCAAAAAAACAAGCCCTCATATGGGTCTGTAAGATAGTAAAATAAGACTTATGGCTTTTATAGGGCGAGGAGGAAAAAACGAAAGTGCAAGAACGTAATAAACAAATAAAGACCTTATTTACAGACTATTTTGGTTAAAGTTATTTTGTGTACCAGGACAAGTGAATCTTCATGAGGGACAAGTAGATTGTGCTCCAATTTAGTTCCTTGGACAAGTAGTTAGTTCTTTATTTATTTATTTATTTTCACACCCCTGTATATAGCAGTTATACACCTCTCCTCCAGCTCTATCTGTATACTGCTGCTATCTATATGATCAGGAGATATATAATAGCCCATGCTGCACTATATAACCAAAAATGAAAGTCCTGGAGTGCTTCTATAACATTGTAGCTGTGTGTGAGGAGTCTGAGGCGGGGATTTTACTGGGGGCTTTTATTGGGAAACCGCTCAGGTGTCTCTTGTCTACAGCAGATATATACAGGGTGTATACACTATATTACAGCAGATATGTACAGGGTGTATACACTATATTACAGCAGATATATATACAGGGTGTATACACTATATTACAGCAGATATGTACAGGGTGTATACACTATATTACAGCAGATATATATACAGGGTGTATACACTATATTACAGCAGATATGTACAGGGTGTATACACTATATTACAGCAGATATACGTACAGGGTGTATACACTATATTACAGCAGATATGTACAGGGTGTATACACTATATTACAGCAGATATACGTACAGGGTGTATACACTATATTACAGCAGATATATATACAGGGTGTATACACTATATTACAGCAGATATATGTACAGGGTGTATACACTATATTACAGCAGATATATACAGGGTGTATACACTATATTACAGCAGATATGTACAGGGTGTATACACTATATTACAGCAGATATATGTACAGGGTGTATACACTATATTACAGCAGATATATATGTACAGGGTGTATACACTATATCACAGCAGATATACGTACAGGGTGTATACACTATATTACAGCAGATATATACAGGGTGTATACACTATATTACAGCAGATATACGTACAGGGTGTATACACTATATTACAGCAGATATACGTACAGGGTGTATACACTATATTACAGCAGATATATATACAGGGTGTATACACTATATTACAGCAGATATACGTACAGGGTGTATACACTATATTACAGCAGATATACGTACAGGGTGTATACACTATATTACAGCAGATATATATACAGGGTGTATACACTATATTACAGCAGATATATATGTACAGGGTGTATACACTATATTACAGCAGATATATGTACAGGGTGTATACACTATATTACAGCAGATATACGTACAGGGTGTATACACTATATTACAGCAGATATACGTACAGGGTGTATACACTATATTACAGCAGATATGTACAGGGTGTATACACTATATTACAGCAGATATATGTACAGGGTGTATACACTATATTACAGCAGATATATGTACAGGGTGTATACACTATATTACAGCAGATATATGTACAGGGTGTATACACTATATTACAGCAGATATATACAGGGTGTATACACTATATTACAGCAGATATATATACAGGGTGTATACACTATATTACAGCAGATATATATACAGGGTGTATACACTATATTACAGCAGATATATGTACAGGGTGTATACACTATATTACAGCAGATATATATACAGGGTGTATACACTATATTACAGCAGATATATATACAGGGTGTATACACTATATTACAGCAGATATATATACAGGGTGTATACACTATATTACAGCAGATATATATACAGGGTGTATACACTATATTACAGCAGATATATGTACAGGGTGTATACACTATATTACAGCAGATATATATACAGGGTGTATACACTATATTACAGCAGATATATATACAGGGTGTATACACTATATTACAGCAGATATATATACAGGGTGTATACACTATATTACAGCAGATATGTACAGGGTGTATACACTATATTACAGCAGATATATGTACAGGGTGTATACACTATATTACAGCAGATATATATACAGGGTGTATACACTATTACAGCAGATATATATACAGGGTGTATACACTATATTACAGCAGATATATGTACAGGGTGTATACACTATATTACAGCAGATATATATGTACAAGGTGTATACACTATATTACAGCAGATATATATACAAGGTGTATACACTATTACAGCAGATATATATATACAGGGTGTATACACTATATTACAGCAGATATATATGTACAGGGTGTATACACTATATTACAGCAGATATATATACAGGGTGTATACACTATATTACAGCAGATATATATACAGGGTGTATACACTATATTACAGCAGATATATATATACAGGGTGTATACACTATATTACAGCAGATATATGTACAGGGTGTATACACTATATTACAGCAGATATACATACAGGGTGTATACACTATATTACAGCAGATATACATACAGGGTGTATACACTATATTACAGCAGATATACATACAGGGTGTATACACTATATTACAGCAGATATACATACAGGGTGTATACACTATATTACAGCAGATATACATACAGGGTGTATACACTATATTACAGCAGATATATACAGGGTGTATACACTATATTACAGCAGATATATATACAGGGTGTATACACTATATTACAGCAGATATATGTACAGGGTGTATACACTATATTACAGCAGATATATATACAGGGTGTATACACTATATTACAGCAGATATATATACAGGGGGTATACACTATATTACAGCAGATATATATACAGGGGTATACACTATATTACAGCAGATATATATACAGGGGGTATACACTATATTACAGCAGATATATATACAGGGGGTATACACTATATTACAGCAGATATATATACAGGGGGTATACACTATATTACAGCAGATATATATACAGGGGGTATACACTATATTACAGCAGATATACGTACAGGGTGTATACACTATATTACAGCAGATATATGTACAGGGTGTATACACTATATTACAGCAGATATATATACAGGGTGTATACACTATATTACAGCAGATATATGTACAGGGTGTATACACTATATTACAGCAGATATATATACAGGGTGTATACACTATATTACAGCAGATATATGTACAGGGTGTATACACTATATTACAGCAGATATATATACAGGGTGTATACACTATATTACAGCAGATATATATACAGGGTGTATACACTATATTACAGCAGATATGTACAGGGTGTATACACTATATTACAGCAGATATATACAGGGTGTATACACTATTACAGCAGATATATGTACAGGGTGTATACACTATATTACAGCAGATATATATATACAGGGTGTATACACTATATTACAGCAGATATATGTACAAGGTGTATACACTATATTACAGCAGATATATATATACAGGGGGTATACACTATTACAGCAGATATATGTACAGGGTGTATACACTATATTACAGCAGATATATACAGGGTGTATACACTATTACAGCAGATATACGTACAGGGTGTATACACTATATTACAGCAGATATATATACAGGGTGTATACACTATATTACAGCAGATATATATACAGGGGGTATACACTATATTACAGCAGATATATATACAGGGTGTATACACTATATTACAGCAGATATATATACAGGGGGTATACACTATTACAGCAGATATATGTACAGGGTGTATACACTATATTACAGCAGATATATACAGGGTGTATACACTATTACAGCAGATATACGTACAGGGTGTATACACTATATTACAGCAGATATATATACAGGGTGTATACACTATATTACAGCAGATATATATACAGGGGGTATACACTATATTACAGCAGATATATATACAGGGTGTATACACTATTACAGCAGATATATGTACAGGGTGTATACACTATATTACAGCAGATATATATACAGGGTGTATACACTATATTACAGCAGATATACGTACAGGGTGTATACACTATATTACAGCAGATATATACAGGGTGTATACAGTATATTACAGCAGATATATACAGGGTGTATACACTATATTACAGCAGATATATGTACAGGGTGTATACACTATATTACAGCAGATATATGTACAGGGTGTATACACTATATTACAGCAGATATATGTACAGGGTGTATACACTATATTACAGCAGATATATGTACAGGGTGTATACACTATATTACAGCAGATATATATACAGGGTGTATACACTATATTACAGCAGATATATATACAGGGTGTATACACTATATTACAGCAGATATATTTACAGGGTGTATACACTATATTACAGCAGATATATACAGGGTGTATACACTATTACAGCAGATATATGTACAGGGTGTATACACTATCACAAGTTACGGTGTTTCCCTATGAACCATATGGAGTTTTGCCAGGGAAATTCCTGGTATCAAGTCATCCTGGCAGAGATTCATAAGGCTGACGTGCTGACATCTAGTGGTGACTTTATGAAGTGCTGACATCTAGTGGTGACTTGTATTTGCAGTTTGCTGTTGTTTCATGCCATGGTTTAAGACCTGTTCACACGTTCAGGAGATTCCTAATTCAAATTAATGGAGCCCCATTGACTGACAACAGAGCCGGTCCACGTGCAGGACCCCAGGCCCATCCATGGCAGAAATGTTTCTGCGGCAGGTTCTTTGAAAAATTCGTATACTGTACATTCAGAAAGTACTCCTTGACTTTTTCCCATATTGTTTTTACTAATGTATTTAAAACATAAAAAAATAGAGCCATATATACTCGCGTATAAGCCGACCCGAATAGAAGCCGAGGCCCCTAATTTTACCCCAAAAACCCAGGTTATTGACTCGACTATAAGCCTAGGGTGGGAAATAAATCATCCCCCATGTAATCATCCAGACCCCCGTCATCCCCCCCCCCCCCTTCATCATCACCGCCTGTCAATCCCTTCATCAGTTGTCTTCAACTTGCAGACCTCCAGATGTTGCAAAGCTACAACTCCCAGCATGCCCAGACAGCCATCGGCTGTCCAGGCATGCTGGGTGTTGTAGTTTTGAAATCTCTGGAGGTCCGCAGGTTGAAGACCACTGCGGCCTTCGTCATCATCCAGCCCCCATCTCACCTCCCCTCGGCGGGAAGTTCGGGTGAGCTGGTCCGGGCCATCTATGCTTCAGGGACCGTCCGGTGGGGAGGATTAGTTGTTGAGGGCTGTCCATTTTCACCAGGGGGGGAGCCTCTTCTCCGCGCTTCGGGCCCGGAAGAGTGACGACGACGCACCGGGACGTTGCGCATGAACGTCCCTGTGCATCGTCGTCAAGGTAATGTCACTACTCCGGGGCCGGGCCCGAAGTGCGGAGAGGAGGCCCCCCAGTAAAAATGGACAGCCCGCAAAAACTAATCCTCCCCACCCTGCAGCATAGATGGCCCGGACCAGCTCACCCGAACTTCCCACCGAGGGGAGGTGAGTACAAAACAAAAGGGGGGGGGGGGGGGAGATGATGAAGGCCGCAGTGGTCTTCAACCTCCGGACCTCCAGAGGTTTCCAAACTACAACACCCAGCATGCCTGGACAGCCGATGTCTGGGCTTGCTGGGAGTTGTAGTTTTGCAACATCTGGAGGTCCGCAGGTTGAAGACCACTGATGAAGGGATTGACAGGCGGAGAGTTCACTCGAGTATAAGCCGAGGGGGCGTTTTCAGCACGAAAAATTGTGCTGAAAAACTTACAGGAAAGGATTGCAGTAACACTTGTTTTGCTATACACATGTTTATTCCCTTTGTGTGTATTGGAACTAAACCAAAAAAGGGAGGAAAATAAGCAAATTGGACATAATGTCACCAAACTCCAAAAATGGTCTGGACAAAATTGGCACCCTTAACTTAATATTTGGTTGCGCACCCTTTGGAAAAAATAACTGAAATCGGTGTCTTCCTATAAGCATCAATAAGCTTCTTACACCTCTCAGCCGGTATGTTGGACCACTCTTCCTATAACCATCAATAAGCTTCTTACACCTCTCAGCCGGAATGTTGGATCACTCTTCCTATAACCATCAATAAGTTTCTTACTCCTCTCAGCCGGAATGTTAGACCACTCTTCCTATAACCATCAATAAGCTTCTTACACCTCTCAGCCGGAATGTTGGACCACTCTTCCTTTACAAACTGCTCCCGGTCTCTTATTGGACGGCGCCTTTTCCCAACAGTAATTATAAGATCTCTCCACAGGTGATCAATGGGATTTAGACCTGGACTCATTGCTGACACTTCAGAACTCTCCAGCGCTTTGTTGTCATCCATTTCTGGGGCTTTTGACGTATGTTTGGGGTCATTGTCCTGCTGGAAGACCCAAGATCTCGGACACAAACCCAGCATTCTGACACTGGGCTGTACAGTGCGACCCAAAATCCATTGGTAATCCTCAGATTTCATGATGTCTTGTACACATTCAAGGCCCCCAGTGCCAGAGGCAGCAAAACACCCAAAACATCACTGACCTCCCCCATATGTCACTGTAGGTACTGTGTTCTTTTCTTTGTAGGCCTCATTCCGTTTTCGGTAAACAGTACAATGATGGGCTTTACCAAAAGGCTCTATCTTGGTCTCATCTGTCCACAAGACGTTTTCCCAGAAGGATTTTGGTTACTCAAGTTCATTTTGGCAAAATGTAGTCTTGCTTTATGTCTCTGTGTCAGCAGTGGTGTCCTCCTGGGTCTCTTCCATAGTGGGGTCCTCCTGGGTCTCCTCCATAGTGGGGTCCTCCTGGGTCTCCTCCATAGTGGGGTCTTCCTGGGTCTCCTCCATAGTGGGGTCCTCCTGGGTCTCCTCCATAGTGGGGTCCTCCTGGGTCTCCTCCATAGTGGGGTCCTCCTGGGTCTCCTCCATAGTGGGGTCCTCCTGGGTCTCCTCCATAGTGGGGTCCTCCCGGGTCTCCTCCATAGTGGGGTCCTCCCGGGTCTCCTCCATAGTGGGGTCCTCCCGGGTCTCCTCCATAGTGGGGTCCTCCTGGGTCTCCTCCATAGCGTTTCATTTCATGTAAATGTGGACGGATAGTTTGCGCTGACACTGATGCTCCCTGAGCCTGCAGGACAGCTTGAATATCTTTGGAACTTGTTTGGGGCTGCTTATCCACCACCCCGACTCTCCTGCGTTAACACCTTTCATACATTTTTCTCTTCCGTCCACTCCCAGGGAGATTATCTACAGCGCCATGGGTTGTAAACTTCTTGATAATGTTGCGCACTGTGGACAAAGGCAAATCTAGATCTCTGGAGATGGACTTGTAACCTTGAGATTGTTGATATTTTTCCACAATTTTGGTTCTCAAGTCCTCAGTGCACACACAGACACACAATGCAAAGACTAAGTGAACTTCTCTCCTTTTTATCTGCTTTCAGGTGTGATTTTTAAATTGACCACACCTGTTACTTTCCGCAGGTGAGTATAAAGGAGCATCACATGCTTGAAACAATCTTTTTCCTCAATTTTGAAAGGGTGCCAATAATTTTGTCCAGACAATTTTTGGAGTTTGGTGACATTCGGGTACATTTATCATCGTTGCTTTGGTAAGAGAGTTCTGTAGGCATTTTTTTTCTTGCCTTTGGTTTTGCTTATGTGTGACATATTTATTATACTATCATTGTGGGTTGATAAATATGGCTTACATAAGCAAAAACCAATAAATCACTTTTGAATACCATTTTTTTTTTTTTTTGCACACATAAGCAAAAACCAATAAATGACTTCAGAACACAAATTTGGAGCTTTGAAAAAAATGTGTGATGATAAGAGATTATATATATATAATGTGTGTGTTGTTTTACCACTTTTTTTCCCCTAAATGTGCTAACTCCGTGTATCTTGTGGATTACTTTAGATTCAGGGGAGTACAGTGATCAGCATTTTTTTGGTTTAATGTTAATAAAATGGTCAATGAGGACTTTTGGGAGTGTTTTTTTGCAATTAATTTTTTTAAATGTGTTTTTTTTTTTTTTTTTATTGGCTTGACAGGCTTAGTAGTTGAAGCTGTATCATAGAGAGAGTCCATTACTAAGCTGAGGCTTAGCGCTAACCCCCAATTATTACCCCGGTACCCACCACCACAGGGGTGTCGGGAGGAGCCGATACCAACAGGCCTGGAGCGTCAAATATGGCGCTCCTGGGAGTAGGCGGTAACAGGCTGGCGTTATTTAGGCTGGGGAGTGCCAGTAACAATGGTCCTCGCCCACCCTGGTAACATCAGGCTGTTGCTGCTTGGTTGGTATTTGGCTAAAAATAGGGGGAATCTTATCTTTGTTTTGCATAAATAATTATTTAAAAAAAAAAAAAAAAAACGCATAGGGTTCCCCCTATTTTTATTTTCAGCCAAATACCAACCAAGCAGCAACAGCCTGACATTACCAGGGTGGGCGAGGACCATTGTTACTTGCCCTCCCCTGCCTTAATAACGCCAGCCTGTTACCGCCTATGCCCAGGAGCGTAATATTTGACGCTCCGGGCCTGTTGGTACTGGATCTTCCCGGAACCCCTGTGGCGGTGGGTACCAGGGTAATAATTGGGGGTTAGCGCTAGCTGTGTTGGGGGCTAACACTAAGCCCAGGCTTAGTAATGGATTCCGTCTATTAGACAGCTTCCACTACTAAGCCTGTCAAGCCTGACATGTTTCAAAAAAATTTATTACAAAAAACACTCCCCCACAAGCCCTAGTTAACCATTTTATTAACATTAAACAGATTTTTTTTAAAACGCTGGTCATCGAAGCAGTCCACCGAATCCGAAGTAGTCCACAGGATACACGGATCTGAAATGAGAAAAAAAAGAAAAAGAAAAATAGGCTAATACATTTATTGTCGCCCGTCCGCGCATGACTACAACTCCCAACATGCCCTTACAGTAAGGATATGCTGGGAGTTGTGGGGGGGGGGGGGTAACAATCTCCCGCACCACATGACTACAACTTCCAGCATATCCTTACCATAAGGGCATGCTGGGAGTTGTAGCGGGGCGGTTGACAAGCCTGTCACCTGCCCCCTGCCACACAACTACAACTCCCAGCATGTCCTTACTGTGAGGGCACGCTGGGAGTTGTAAGGGGGATGACAAGCCTGTCACCTGCCGCACAGCTACAACTCCCAGCATGCCCTCACAGTAAGGACATGCTGGGAGTTGTAGTCGTGCCAGCGAGGGACGCGGGTGGTGATGCGCTCCGCTCCTTGGCTGCAGTGATCAGAGAATCACTGTAATTTCATATTTCCTGCTGGGTCACGTGACATGGGACCCATCGAGAAATTTGAAATTACACTAAACTCCGCGGCGCTGTAGTAAGGAGCCCGGGCTGACATAATACTGCAGCCGCCCAGGACTCCCGCAGCCGGGCAGGGAGATGTGCAGAAGCCGTCCCTGCCATCTCTCGGCGTGTACCGCAGTACTGAGGGATAACAGGGACTGCACCTACACATCTCCCTGCCCGGCTGAGGGAGTCCTTGGCGGCTGCAGAGTTACGTCAGCCCGGGCTCCTTACCAGGCGCTGCGGAGATGATGGTTGACGGAGCCCGTGCGGCTGAAGACTGATGCCAGCCGGGCTCCTTTTAACATCTAGCGGAGCTTTCAATCCCTTATGTAATATCAAATTTCCCGTGATTGGCTGCTCGGTCCTGGCCAATCACGGGACCCAGCGGGAAATATGAAATTACATTAAGGGAAATAGAAACTCTGCGGCGCCAAGGTATGTTAAAAGGAGCCCGGGCTGGAATCACTCTGCAGCCGCTCGGGTTCCTCCGATTCTATCCCCGCTACCCTAATATAATTTTGTCGCTTTCCAGGCAAAATGTCGCACGAAAAATCACGTAGTCACAGGTGAGACATTTGTGCGACATTTTTAGTAAAAAAAAATTTTACTAAATCGCTTGGTCTGTCATTATGTCCAATTAGCTTTTCTTTTTTTTCCTCCTTTTTTGGTTTAGTTTCAATACACACAAAGGGAATAAACATGTGTATAGGAAAACCTGTGTTACTGCAATCCTTTCCTTTGAGAAATACTTCATATTCTAGAAAAATTTCAGGGGTGACAACACTTACGGCCATGACTGTATAGCATAGAGGAAACCGCATGGTGAACATAAAAAAATGCCAAAATTGCGTATTTTTGGTCACTTCATATACCAGAATAAAATATGAATCAAAAGCTGATCAAAAAGTCCTATGAAAACAACCAAAAGGCTGGTTAAAGAGTTACTCTGGTGGAAAAAAAAAAAAAAAAAATTATATATATATATTTTTTTTTTTTTTTTAAATCAACTGGTGCCAGAAAGTTAAACAGATTTGTAAATCACTTCTATTAAATAATCTTTACCCTTCCAGTACTTTTAAGCAGCTGTATGCTACAGAGGAAATTCTTTTCTTTTTGAATTTCTTTTTTTGTCTTGACCACAGTTCTCTCTGCTGACACCTCTGTCCATGTCAGGAACTGTCCAGAGAAGCCTAGGTTTGCTATGGGGATTTTCTCCTGCTCTGGACAGTTCCTGATACAGGCATCAGGTGTCAGCAGAGAGCACTGTGGACAACACAAAAAAAAGAAATTCAAAAAGAAAAGAATTTCCTCTGTAGCATACAGCTGCTAGAAAGTACTGGAAGGGTAAAGATTTTTTTAATAGAAGTGATTTACAAATCTGTTTAAACTTTCTGGCACCAGTTGATAAAAAAAAAAAAATTAATAAATAAAAAAATGTTTTCCACCGGAGTACCCCTTTACGTGTTATGTAGAAGCTTTTTTAGTTGACAAGATGATAAAGGAAATTGTTCTTGAATGACTTCCTCCTCTTTGCTGCTGGGACATGTGATTTGTGGCCTGTGCGGTAGGTGCGTGTGTGACTGATCGCCACCAGATGGCAGTATTGCTTCATTCCAGATGAGCTAAATCTCACGCGCGCGACTATCATTCTACTCACCAGGGCCCCTTCTCTATGGTGACACCGGGCACAGTGTTTTCTCCTGCCTGATCTGTACCTGCCATAATGCAATTCACTGAACCTACCAGCAGATGGCAGTATCAGTGCCTGTTATATGGTGAATCATTACTGTAGACCAGGGTTTACCAATCAGGGTTCCTCCAGCTGTTGCAAAACTACAACTCCCAGCATGCCCGGACAGCCTTCGGCTGTCCGGGCATGCTGGGAGTTGTAGTTTTGCAACAGTTGGAGGCACCCTGGCTGGTAAACACTGCTGTGGACATTGTATGAGTTGTACCTTTTGTGCTAAAGGAGTATTCCGGGATGTAAAAATTGTCTTTCAGACTGCGGGAAGTAAATAAAGGAATGCATACCTGCCCCTGCTCCCCTGCGGCCTCCGGTAACCCGCTCCGGCCTTCGACGCCATCATTTTCGTGGTTGCCGGTGGTCGGCAAGTCCTATTGCACTCAGCCAATCACCGGCCGCAGCAAAGTCCAGCTTCAGCCGACGATAGGCTGAGCGGCAAAGTGACGTTTTCAGCCCCAGCACTGGTCTTCTTCCTGGTGCCAGAGCCAGAAATGTCACACAGCCTAGGCCAGAGCGGGTTACTATAGGCATCAGGGGAGCGGCAGCAGGTATGTATCCCTTTATATATTTTTTTAACTGCTGTCAGTCTGAAAGACAATTTTTACATCCCGGGGTACTCCTGTGGAAAACTTCATTTATTTTTTTAAATGAACTGGTGCCAGAAAGTTAAACAGATTTGTAAATGACTTCTATTAAAAAAAATCTTTATCCTTCCTGTACTTATCAGCAGCTGTATGCTACTGAGGAAATTCTTTTATTTTTTTTTTTTTTTTTTGTCTTGTCCACAGTGCTCTCTGCTGACACCTGATGCCCGTATCAGGAACTGTCCATAGCAGGAGAAAATCTCCATAGCAAACCTCTCCTGCTCTGGACAGTTCCTGATAAGGGCATCAGGTGTTAGCAGAGAGCACTGTGGACAAGACAAAAAAGAAATTCAAACATTTTCTCTGTAGCATACAGCTGCTAAAAAATACTGGAAGGATAAAGATTTTTTAATAGAAGTCATTTACAAATCTGTTTAACTTTCTGACACCAGTTGATTTAAAAAAAAAAAAATGTTTTCCCCCGGAGTACCCCTTTAACTATATGTGTATCAGCGCGCTTACTAAGCGTCAGTTCTTGCTGCGGCAGTCGGGACCCCTACACTCATAAGGAATGGGACCCCCACTGATCAGATGCTTTTCATTTACCCTGTTCTGGGTTATAAAGACATTATCCCAAAATTCCAGATACTGTAGGTTGTCCTCCATGGATAGGACGTGTTTCTTCCTCACATATAAACAATCAGATGAGATCCGGGAATCTGGAGGCCGAGTCACCGTCTTGATCTTTTTGTCATGTTCCTCGTTTCTGGACAATGTCTGCAGTGAGGCCGGGGGCTTCATCCTACAGAAAGAGGTTGGGGAGTCCGACTGCTGTGATGGGGGGACTTGGTGTGTACAATGGGTAGGTAGGTAGGTGCTACGTGTCACAGTTACAGCCACATGATGCCAGGACACGAGGTCTCCAGCAGAACATCGCCCATCACACTGCCCCCTCTTCTTCCTATAGTGCTCCCATATAGTCAGCCATCTGACCAGGCGCCTTCTATCGCTCTATGCTCCAGTTATGAGGCCATTGTAAGCTCTTTCGGTGGAGGACAGGGGTCACATGGGCTCTGACCAGTCTACTGGGCCCCAAAGACAACAAGCTGTGATTTCCTGTGTGATCGGACTCCTTTATATCAAAGACAGCAGGAAGGTTTTCGGCAGTTTGCTTTACAGCAGCTCTTCTGTGAGACAAGACCAAATGTGCTATCCATCACCCACACATCAGGGAGCCTTGGGCCCCCATACCCTATTTTTCTGTCTTTCCCACCACCACGGACCTTTTTGGCTTTCACTCTATTCTCTTACAAGCCTCTCTGGTAAATTCTCATTGGAAAAGGGTTTAATTAAAGGGGTACTCCACTGGAAAATGTTTGTGTGATATATATTTATAATATATGAAATGTGTGTATGTGTGTATATATATATATATTTTTTTTTTAAATCAACTGGCTCCAGAAAGTAAAACATATTTGTAAATTACTTCTATTTCTTAATCCTTCCAGTACTTATCAACTGCTGTATGCTCCACAGGAAGTTATTTTCTTTTTGAATTTCCTTTCTGTCTGACCACAGTGCTCTCTGCTGACACCTCTGTCCATGTCAGGAACTGTCCAGAGTAGGAACAAGTCCCCATAGCAAACCTCTCCTACTCCGGACAGTTCCTGACATGGACAGAGGTGTCAGACAGAAAGGAAATTGAAAAAGAAAAGAACTTCTTGTGGAGCATACAGCAGCTGATAAGTACTGGAAGGATTAAGATTTTTAAACAGAAGTAATTTACAAATCTGTTTAACTTTCTGCCACCAGGTAATAAAAAAAAGAAACCTTTTTTTTTCCAGTGGAGTACAAGTAAAAGAAAATTGCCCCATTGCAGATATGGATATCGTCCCCCTAATATGGCGTCTGATTTTGTCCCCCAGGACACGAAGGTCTGGTGTATATTTCCTCTTAGTTTCCCATGACCCATTGCTCTATACCCTGATCCATAAATTTGCTGACAATGCAGTTCCCTGGAGAGAGGAGTTCCACAAAGTTTTTTTTTTTTTTTAACTGATAGAGGAATGGGGCCAAACAGGACGGGGGCCCCCCATCTCTCCAAGGGCCCCAAAGCAGCCGCATGGTCTAACACTATAGTACGTATGACCTTGGGAACACACAACAATGGTAAACGTTGTGGAGAGAGCGTCCGATGTCCACCATGTAACGCTACATTCCCCGGCACCACATGACATTTGGTTTTATTAGTGGGGTCATCATCCTGTACAGTATGTGGGGGTCTCCTCCATCCTGACTCTGGGTCCTCCTTGTACTGTAGTAGGGATGTCCCGATACTGGTAACGGTATCTGGACCGATACTGGACATTTTGCACGAGTATTGTGCTCGTGTAAATGTCCCCGATACCTAATCCGATACCTGCCAGAGGGACTCCCGCCGGCAGGTATCACGGAGGTGCGGTAAGCCGCCTGCACACTCTGCACGGATGAACTCCTAGAGGATGCAGGCGCCCCGTGCCCACTCCCGAGCTTTGCAGTCCGCTCAGCAGCTGAGCAAGCGTCATAGCCAGGACCTGCATTAACCTTTTATACGCCACAATCAAAGTTAATCGCGGCGTCTAAAGTTCCTGGGATGTACTGCCGGATCGTTCAGGGTTGCTGATCGGGATATCGCGGTGAAATAGCTGAGAGGACGGCCGGAGGTCCCTTACTCCATGCCGTCTGATCGCCGCTCCTTTACTGTAGCCATCCATGGCAGGCAGTAGTAAGGGAGCGGAGCGCCAATAACACTGCTATGCTATGGCATAACATTGATCAGTGTATGCAAACTAATTAAAGTAATAGACCCCCTTTTCAAAAAAAGCATATCATTGATCAGTGTATGCAAACTACAGATTCAAGTAAAAGACCCATATGGGGACTGAAAAATAGTAAAAAAATAAATCCCCTCCCTAATGAAAATTTGAATCCCCCCCCCCCCCCCCCCCCCCATTTTCAAAAAGTTTAAATAAAAAAATAATATATATATATAATAGAAATGGTACCGGGACATCCCTATTCTGCAGGACTTGGCCCAGGTGTCCCCCTCTTTCCTTTTGTAGTATTCCTCCTGTTTTCTCCGCCCGCACAGATTTCCTGTTGTCCCGGCCGGCGGACGCGTCAGTAGCCGGATCACATGGAATGTAACGTTTTACTGTTTGTTCCGTGTTCCTGAACGCACGTGGAATCTGGAGGGTTTGACCAAATTTACATAGGAACACGATGAACTGTACTGTACTTGGCTGTGTGTCAGAGGGTTAATAAAAACCTGTCTGCGCAATTGTGTAATCTGAGCGGGCGACTTTCTGTGAACTTTCTGTACGGTTCCTCCTTGCAGTCTCACACTACTGTACCACAAACAGGATCCGCACCTGTAAACTCCCAGGACGAGGTCTTGTGTTCTGTAACCTAGATGGGCAACACTCTAAGCCTGTGTTTCCCAACCAGGGTGCCTCCAGCTGTTACAAAACTACAACTCCCAGCATGCCCGGACAGCAGAAGGCTGTTAAATAGTTTAAAATTGCTCATTGCCGTGTTCTTACCCCTATAACTTTATTTTTACACCTACAGAGCTGTATTAGTGTTTATTTTTTGAACCATGAGCTGTTGTTTCTAACTAAACCATTTTTGTGTAGTTCTGGCTTTTTGATCCTTTTTATTACGGGGCTACTCCACTGGAAAACATTTATTTATGTATTTATTTATTCATTCATTTTTAAACCAACTGGTGCCAGAAAGTTAAACAGATTTGTAAATTACTTCTATTTAAAAATCTTAACCCTTCCAGTACTTATCAACTGCTGAATGCTCCACAGGAAGTTGTGTAGTTCTTTCCAGTCTGACCACAGTGCTCTCTGCTGACACATCTGTCCATTTTAGGAACTGTCCAGAGCAGGAGAGGTTTGCTGTGGGGATTTGCTCTTACTCTGGACAGTTCCTGACATGGACAGAGGTGGCAGCAGAGAGCACTGTGGTCAGACAGAAAGGAAATTCAAAAATACAATAACTTGCTGTGGAGCATACAGCAGCTGATAAGTACTGGAAGGATTAAGATTTTTTTTTATTAGAAATAATTTACAAATCTGTTTAACTTTCTGGCACCAGTTGATTTAAAAATAAATGTTTTCCAGTGGAGTACCCCTTTTTAAAGGATGACATTTCTGATCCTGCACAGTAAACGGTGTAAACACTAAAAAAATCCAAAAAGCTTTTTTTATTTATCATATCCCAGAACAATTTGATGACAATACACAAAGTGATACCGGTTATTAAAATTACAGTTTGTTGTGCAAAAGTGAACTAATCGCACTGGTCTTGGGGGAGGGGGTGTCTGCCCAGTGGTGAAAATTTTATTTTTTTAATTTTTTGTTCTGTAGAGAATAAATGGCTTATAAATAATGGCGAATAAATGTGCATTTCAATGTATCTGCAGTGTTTCCCAACCAGGGTGGCTCCAGCATGCTGGGTGTTGTAGTTTTGCAACAGCTGGAGGCACCCTGGTTGGGAAACACTGTTCTAGAAGCTGATTGAAGTATTTTTCATTGATAACAAAAGTCATAAACCAACAATCCTCCTGTATATCATAAATCTGCACCCATATCCCTCTTAGAATTTTTTACTTTGATGTCAATCTTTGTACATATATATAATTACATTTTTTAACATCTTAAAACAAACACTGATTAGTAACAAGTCGGATACATCGGCCACAATGTGTTGGTAGTGACTGATACTTTGTTGCTATGCTGGATACTATGAAGCTCCTATAATCTGTAATGGGTTTTATAGAAGGATTTTACACCGCGGCTCTGATCACTGTATGTATGCCAGCTATTCCCTGCCCGCAGGCTGTAGTGTAGTTGGCACAGTGCAGTAGGCGCACACCGCCATTATGTAAGTGTACAGTACACCGCCGGGCGGGAAACACACAGGGCCGGGGCGTGTGGAAGTGCAGGCAGGTTATACCAGGTTATATTGTTGGGATATTTATAACTGGGTGATGTGCCAGTATTATCCGGCATTCCTATGTACCAGGGCTCAGACATGGATATTATGGATTAGGATGAATGATTTGTAGAACGTTAAAAAAAAAAAAAAAATTTGTTTGTTGTAGCTTCACATTTCCCAACCCGTGCCTCTGTAGCTGTTGCAAAAAAAGTTTTTTTTTTTGCTAAATGCTCCCAAATTATACAGCAAACATACACCAGCCCAGGCTTACAAAACTGGCTGTGGAAAGACCTTTAACAAATTAAATAAATCTATAAATATTTTTTTTTAAAAACTATGTACTATTACCATATTTATCCCATGCCTTGTGACCAGTTATTAAATTTGGCGCATGTACGCACAAAAAAGAAATGACAGTGTGAGGGACTATTGTTTTTCCCTTTTTTTTATTTTTTAATTTTTTTTTGATAAATCGTAAGTTGCTTACCAACCATTCTCTTTAATTACCTTCTAAACGTAGGGAAGATATATAAAAAGTTTGACTGTAGGATCAGACTACATGCAGGATTTCATTGTAGTCTGTTTCCATGGAAACACATGGAGATCCACCTATGAGCTATGCGCACAATAAATTTTTAAAGAAAAATAAAAGTTAAATATCATATGTTGACAGATAAGTTAATGCCGGGGGGGACATGACAAAGTCACTCACTTTCTTTATACATTCATTGGGTTTTACTTTCATACAGATATAAGTGGACGTTTGCCCATTGCAGAAATAAAATTATTTTTTTTTTCACATCTTAAAGGGGTACTCCAAAATGTTCCAAACGCTGGAGCCGGCGCCGGGAGCTCATGACTTCATAGCCCCGCACCCTCCTGCCGGCACATCCCACCCCATCAATGCAAGTCTATGGGAGGGGGCGTGGCAGCCGTCACGCCCCCTCCCATAGACTTGCATTGAGGGGGCGGGGTGTGACATCATAGCCCTGCCCCTAATGATATCACGAGCTCCTGGCTCCAGCGTTCGGAACAGTTTGTTCCAAACGCTAAGCAGGTGGAGTACCCCTTTATAGGGGTTATCCAGACGTTGAAAAACAGAACTGATTTCTTCCACAAAAGAAACAAAAAAAAAAAAAACAGCACCACCCTTGTCCTCAGGTTGTGTGCGGTATTGCAGCTCATTTCCATATAAACAGCTGATCTCGGAGGTTCCAACTGCTGGGGGCTCCCCCACGATCACTGGGACGGGACCCTTCGCTCAGTGAGGAGCGGGTGCTGCGGTAGAAATGAATGGAGCGTGTGCTGTCACTGAGAGTGCTGGGGGCCCGTCATGGTGATAGCTGGGGGCCCCAACGATCGGACCCCTGCGATCAGCTACTTATCCCCTATCCTGTTGATAGCTGGGGGCCCCAACGGTCGGACCCCCGCGATCAGCTACTTATCCCCTATCCTGTTGATAGGGGGTAAGTAAATTTTCGTTGGAGTATCAAGTGAATGGAGCCAAGTTGTAATACCACACACAACCTGAGGACAGGCGTGGCGCTATTTTTGGATGAAGCCGGCTCTGTATTCCTATTCTTGAATAACTCTCTTGATCTCTCTTCCTTTCTGATCTTCTTCTCTCTTGTTCTTTCAGGTCGTCCACAGGTCCCGGAGATGTTGCGGGCAGTAACCGGCGCCTCCAGCAGACGCAAGCTCAGGTCAATGAGGTGAGCGCCCTCCAGTTCATGTGCCAAGCGATACGTTAAACTCCGTCCTGCGGTATATAGATCTGTCGCATGTGTGGCAGAACCACGGGGCACCGGCCTAATTTTAGCTCGGCGCTGTCCGCTGCCGTCATCGCCATCCTAATTTACTTCTACAACGTACGGCGATGGTCACAGAGGGAGACTGGCACGAAGAGGGTTAATGGGCCTGACGTCAACTACAGAACGCTATCTTTTCAGCCGGGTTGATTGCCGCCGTGATAAGAGGGCATCGGTGGCGGCATCATCACAATCTCCACAGCAGTGTCCACAGACCTAGATCTGAACAAACACTTTATTAATCCGCCATCATTCAAAGCATAGTCGGATAATTCATGCAGAGAATTGGTTTCCGGCGAAAGCATCTATTTTTGGCAGCTCTTTTGTCCATTTTTTTGTGTTATTTTTATTTTATTTTTTTAATCTATTTTTTTCCTTTTTTTTTTTTTTCTCAATTTGCCTGTAGTCGAGTTCCTCATCTAGAAATAAACCAGTGTCCTGTGGCTCCAAATCGCTGTTCTCCTCCTTTTCTTAAGACAAATTACTCGGCATTTCCTCATGCCGCGCTTCTGCCGATCTCATTGATTTTTATTTATTTTTGATTTTTTTAAAGTTGGGGAACGGAGATTTTGATGAATGGCTTTTCCCATTCACATTTTATTTATTTATTTTACTTTTATTTGTTTGTAATATAATTATATACATACACACAGTGGTCCCTCAACATACGATGGTAATCAGTTCCAAATGGACCATCGTTTGTTGAAACCATTGTATGTTGAGGAATCCGTGCAATGTAAAGTATAGGACAGTGGTCTGCAACCTGCGGACCTCCAGATGTTGCAAAGCTACAACACCCAGCATGCCCGGACAGCCAACGGCTGTCCGGGCATGCTGGGAGTTGTAGTTTTGCAACATCTGGAGGTCCGCAGGTTGAAGACCACTGGTATTGGAGGTTATACTCACGTGTCCCTTCCGCTCTGGACCGTCACCGCTGCCCTGGATTTCGCTTTCCATCGCTGTCGCCGTGTCCCCGATGCTCCGGCAAGGCCTCTGCTTCCCCGGCATCCTCGCTCTCGTGTCGCTGCCATCACGACGCTACGCACGCCGCTCCTATTGGATGATGGGACGACGCGCGCAGCGACGTGTTAACGACGATGGAGAGCACCGACGATGCAGGTGATCCCGAAGAGGACGCGCCGGAGCCCCGAGGACAGGTAAGTGATTGTCAGCGGACCATACGGGGCACCGTAAACGGCTATCAGTTTTTGGTAATAATCCTACTTTAGCTCCCATAGTCGAGAGCAGTGAACTCCAAACTGTGGCACGCCAAATGTTGCAGAACTACAACTCCCAGCATGCTGCAAGTTGTAGTTTTGCAACATTTTGAGGGCCACAGTTAAAGGGGTACTCCGCTGCTCAGCTTTTGGAACAAACCGTTCTGAACGCTGGAGCCGGCGCCGGGAGCTTGTGATGTTATAGCCCCACCCCTTCATGACGTCACGCCCCACCCCCTCAATGCAAGTCTATGGGAGGGGGGTGTGATGGCTGTCACGCCCCCTCCCATAGACGTGCATTGAGAGGAGGGGGTGGGGCTATGACGTCGCGAGCTCCTGTCTCCAGCGTTCGGAACAGTTTGTTCCAAACTCTGAGCAGCGGAGTACCCCTTTTTAAGAGACCACTGGACAAAAGAATGAAGCTCTTAATGGGAGATGGCACCAAGCCAGTTTTAGGCTATGTTAACATCATACAGATACAGAACTGCAGCAGTTTATAGTTGGTGTTAAATCATCCCTTTACAGCTTAGACTGCTCAGTACTGCTCTAAATTGTCCTCTCTGCTGCTCCTGAGGGTCTGCTAAAGATATAAAATGGGGCAGGATCTTCTATGTGCACGCAGTGTATGGAGACATCGTAGCAGATAGACTACACCACTAGCTCAGGGACACCTGAAAATTACAGATGGAGCCTGCAGAGGGGACAACTAGTGACAAATGTCTTATACATGTAATAGATTGGCCAGAAATAGTGCTGCTACTCGTGAACAGACATGGCAGCTCATCCTTTCATTTTTATTTTTTCCCCTGATATCTTAGGTGGTTGACATTATGAGAGTCAATGTGGACAAAGTCCTGGAGAGAGACCAGAAACTATCTGACTTGGATGACCGAGCAGACGCTCTGCAGGCCGGGGCTTCACAGTTCGAGACCAGCGCGGCCAAGCTAAAGAGGAAGTACTGGTGGAAGAACTGCAAGGTAACGCTGACGCCTGCAGTCCGGGGTTAGCCTCGTTTTTTGCAGAGGGTTTTGCAGTGTGCATCAGAGGTATACGGCTAAGAGCTACAATATCACTGTTGTATAGTATTAGAACGTAACATTTATTAGAATAGCTAAAGATGCAATTATACCTGTATGCAAAATCAATAACCCTCTTAAAAAAATAAATAAATAAATAAATAAAACCTATGAGAGAAAAGAAAGTACCAAGGATACCAACCTTTACCCCAAATGGGATTTCATAATGTTGGATCCGTACCAATAACACCCAGTTTAACCACAGATAAGGTCAACAGAATCATATACCAAAAGCATCCAGACGAGTTTCTCCTTGGTGGTGCAGGTATCATCAGGGGGACTAAACTGGAGTCAGAAGACTCTACAAAAAAAACACATAATAATCATGGCACCGGATTGATAAAATACGCATAGAAGTTCATAATTAAGATAAGAAAAAGACTTTAACGCAGTGTTTCCCAACAAACATGCCTCCAACTATTTCAAAACTACAACTCCCAGCATGCCGGGAATTGTAGTTGTGCGACAGCTGGAAGCTCACTGGTGGGGAAACACTGCTCTAGATAGAGCCATGTTTACGTCTGCGAGCTCCCCGTTGTGTATACCTCTGGCATATGCCACTTGGTGCCATCCATCCAGCAAATGTACTGTATAGAGACCAAAATGACTATACCATTTCCTGACACATACATGGTTTAAAAAGAGCCTTAATGGTACAGAGGGAGATTGCACCAAAATGGGGTTCACAATGTAGGATCTCGCTAGTAACACCCAGCGTAACCACAGGTAACATCAAAAAATCATATACCCAAAGTGTCCCGACAAGTTTCCCCGGGGTGGTACCGGGGTCATCAGGGGACTGAACTTGGGTCACAAAGCTCTACAGAAAAACACATTATAGTGATGGCACTGGATTAATAAAATAATAATGCATAGAAGGCCATGCTGAATCAAGATGATCATAAAAAGGCTTTAAAGGGGTACTCCGGTTGAAAACATTTATTTATTTTTTTTAAATCAACTGGTGGCAGAAAGTGTAAACAGATTTGTAAATTATATAGAAGAGTTGGAGAGGCTCTCGTCTGACTACCCACCAAATAAACCCGGGCTACCTAATTAGACACTTATACCCAAGGTGTCAGATTGTAGTTTGTCTGTAGAAATATATATATTAGGGCTCAGGGTTTGAGACAACTGGACAGGTTGTGTTTAAAGTAATATTTCAATTTATTGATTGTATATAATGTGACAATTGAATATTAGATAAAATGTAAATAGCATCTGGGTGGGAGAGTCTTAGACCATCTTCTATGGTCAATAATCTCCTCTCATAAAAAAGTCCTGCTCATATAGACCGATTCTGGTATTGTGGTAACCAATGGCAACCATAAGGTTAGTAACCCGTAGCAACCGTTCTGATGAGTCCGGCTATTTAAGCACTTCAACGTTTAAGTAGAAGATAAACTTGATATTTGTAGACAATATTCAACATGAACAGCTAGTGTGCAGTCACTGTTAATATGCATATTTGTATGATACTTTGTATCTCACCGCTCCCGGACACTGATGCGCTGAACTTCACGGGGATGCTGCGATCTCCTCCTGATGCGCTGTGTAATCCTGCAGTGTATTAGCACTGAGTAGCTGTCTTGGTAAGCGGCAGCATCACCGGAGACTCGGCCGTCTCCCACAGTGGTGATGTTGGTAGATGGTGGGTTGCGGGTGGTGTTGTCGCAGCGGTTCTGCGGATGCGCACGTACATGTCCCGGTGGCGTCCTCGTGGCAGCGAGGCGCGGATGTCTCCTTCACCGGGTGTCGGGTGATTGACAGTTTATTGTCCGGTATCGGACTGCTATTGACTTAAGCAGGGCAAATATACTGGTGGTCTCAATAGGTATTGAGGGGACGCTGGACGCGTTTCAGGACTGTCTCAGTCCTTTCTTCAGCAGCAAAGAATAAGTGTAAGTTATTCTTTGCTGCTGAAGAAAGGACTGAGACAGTCCTGAAACGCGTCCAGCGTCCCCTCAATACCTATTGAGACCACCAGTATATTTGCCCTGCTTAAGTCAATAGCAGTCCGATACCGGACAATAAACTGTCAATCACCCGACACCCGGTGAAGGAGACATCCGCGCCTCGCTGCCACGAGGACGCCACCGGCACATGTACGTGCGCATCCGCAGAACCGCTGCGACAACACCACCCGCAACCCACCATCTACCAACATCACCACTGTGGGAGATGGCAGAGTCTCCGGTGATGCTGCCGCTTACCAAGACAGCTACTCAGTGCTAATACACTGCAGGATTACACAGCGCATCAGGAGGAGATCGCAGCATCCCCGTGAAGTTCAGCGCATCAGTGTCCGGGAGCGGTGAGATACAAAGTATCATACAAATATGCATATTAACAGTGACTGCACACTAGCTGTTCATGTTGAATATTGTCTACAAATATCAAGTTTATCTTCTACTTAAACGTTGAAGTGCTTAAATAGCCGGACTCATCAGAACGGTTGCTACGGGTTACTAACCTTATGGTTGCCATTGGTTACCACAATACCAGAATCGGTCTATATGAGTAGGACTTTTTTATGAGAGGAGATTATTGACCATAGAAGATGGTCTAAGACTCTCCCACCCAGATCTCTCTCTATATATATTTTTATGGTGATCTCTATATTCTTATTTTATATCTTTTATAATTTTTTACAAGTATATTTTTATATTTTATATACTGTACTATACATATGCTATAGTTCTTAATAGTTGGTGCTGCGCCTACACAAGGGCCCTGTGAGACGCAGTTGCTGCTATTTACATTTTATCTAATATTCAATTGTCACATTATATACAATCAATAAATTTAAATATTACTTTAAACACAACCTGTCCAGTTGTCTCAAACCCTGAGCCCTAATATATATATTTCTACAGATTTGTAAATTACTTCTATAAAAAAATCTTTACCCTTCCAGTGCTTTTTAGCGGCTGTATGCTACAGAGGAAATTCTTTTCTTATTGAATTTCTTTTTTGTCCACAGTGCTCTCTGCTTACACCTCTGCCCGTGTCAGGAACTGTCCAGAGCAGCCTAGGTTTGCTATGGGGATTTTCTCCTGTTCTGGACAGTTCCTGATACGAGCATCAGGTGTCAGCAGAGAGCACTGTGGACAAGACAAAAAAATTTTTTTAAAAGAAAAGAATTTCCTCTGTAGCATACAGCAGCTAATAAGTACTGGAAGGATTACGATTTTTTTTATAGAAGTAATTTACAAATCTGTTTAACTTTCTGCCACCAGTTGATTTAAAAAAAAAATAAAAATGTTTTCCACCGGAGTACCCCTTTAAACCAGTGTTTCCCAACCAGCATGCCTCCACCTATTGCAAAACTACAACTCCCAGGATGCCCGGACAGCCGTTGGCTGTCCGGGCATCCTGGGAGTTGCAGTTTTGCAACAGCTGGGGGTTCATTGGTTGGGAAACTCTACTTCGTAGATGAGGATGCAGCGAGCTATTTCCTGTCCATACCTAGTGGAGAGCGGCGCCGCCTGGTGTAAAATGTTCTGTCCTAGCAGCAGGCAGGATGCCAGATCTTCTCTTTTTGTAGAGGAGCAATGGACCAGAGTATTGAGGCTGGGAGAACATAATGGGCCTCATTTACTAAGAGTGTCGGGTTTTTACTAGTGGGAAATGTTGTTTCAGACTTGCGGGGTTCCACCTTATTTACTATGGGGATCACAGATTTACAAGTCGGGGAAAATTTTCCGACCAGCTTTTTCTAGGTGGAAATTTCCAGCCATTTATCCACAGGATTTTCCGTGAATTCAATAGTAAATAGGCCGGGTTGTGAACTGTTGCCCCTTTTGGTCCGGCCACGCCCCTTTGCGACAGACCACGCCCCCTTTTCTGCTTTTCACAGCGCAATGTCGGGTTTGTCAGATTTTCCTGTCGCACGACAAAAAAACGGGTCTGTTTCAGCTTAGTAAATGAGGCCCAATATGTCGGAAATGCTTAAAACTCAAGTGCACTCGCCTTATTCTGAGAAGGTGTCTGGAATAATCGGCGTACTTCATTCAAACCGTTTCCGCAGGTCTGCAGGCTATTACCGGGTCACAGATGCTCCCCCACTTATATCAATTTTTCTCTCTACAGATGTGGGCGATATTAATTGCAGTCATCGTGATCATCATCATCATTATCATCGGTGAGTACCAATCTGCTACTGAGGAAGGGTGGTACAACACCCGAAATGCGTCTTGCTCCAATGTAATCTGTTATTTTGTTTAATTGAATAAACTAGTTTTTATTGAAGAGAGGATTTTCCTCATCTTTTATTCTTCGTCTGGAGATAGCGCCTAGTGGGGACAGTCCTTTTTTTCCTCTCTTCTCTGCATACCCAGCAGGATGACCTTAACAAAGTCTTTACACCTCCCTTGGTTACATAGTATTGTAGCAACCTACACGGTTAGTATGGATGAAGACAGATATGTGTATCAATCAAGTCCAGTCAAGAGTGGGGAGGAGATGTAGATGAACGGGGGGGGAGGGGCTATAAAGAAACTTTACAACTTCCTATCCTTTGAAGCTCCTCCTAGCTCAGTGATCTCCAAACAGTGGACCTTAAGCTGTTACAAACATAACCTATATTAGAATAGTTTAAAAGGTGCAATTTTAAATGGATAACCTGCCAAAAAAGAAGCATGTGAGAGAAAAGAAGCTACAAATATTGACCCAAGGATACCAAAATTTACACTGGTGACAGACACCAAAATGGGGTTAAAAATGTAGGATCCGTACCAAGAACACCCAGTGTAACCCCAGATAAGATCAACATAATCCTAGACTAAAAGTGTCCCGACAAGTTTCCCCTGGGTGGTGCCTGCATCAGGGGAACTGAGAAACTGGGCATGCAGGAAGATGTAGTTGTGCAATAGCTGGAGGTCTACTGTCCCAGCTCATAGAAGGTGATCACAAATAGGCGGTGTTCCTCTGATATCCGCGTGGGGTTTTCATTGCAATTAATAGGCTGAGCCGCTCCACTTTTATACATAACAGGGCCGCAAGGAGCGCACAGTATGTATCCGTAAGTGCCTTATTCCAATTTTTATTCTGTTTTAAATGGGAACCCTAGAAAATGTTCCGACTGCTTGGATCGGGCGGTGGGGACCGTGACGTCATGGCCACGCCCCTTGTGATGTCAAGCTACGCCCCCTCAATACAAGTCTATAGGAGGGGGGCGTGGCGGACGTCACGCCCCCTCCCATAGACTTGCATTGAGGTGGTGTGACGTCAAGAGGGGCGTGTCGGTCACAACCCCCGCCTCCCGCACCCAGCTTTCTATACAAACGCCAGTTGCTGCACAGAGATCGCGGTCAGAAATCTTATCCCCCCCCCATCTTTTGGATAGGGAGATAAGATGTCTAGGGGCGGAGTACCCCTTTAATATTTTATACTTGTATATGAAAACGTTTCATCTCTCTCTTGCAGTGTGGAACGTGTCCTGAGTTCCCCAGCGCTTCTAGATGTCGGCCGAAGTCGACCTATATGGCGATGATCCCGGATCCAATCTGCTGTAACCAAAAGTTTATATTCTGATCTACAAGTTTTTTTTTTTTTTTCTGTTTTTTGTCTTGTTTTTGTTTTTCGTCAAAGCTAAGTGCCTTTATTGAGATTGTTGTACACTCCGTATTTTAAACGCTATTGAGGACGTTCTGCACATTTGCACGGTCTTAACACAACTTTGTTCAGGTTGACTCCTTGTCTGATGATTGTGTATATATCGGTTTTCTTTATAATGCACTCGATGTGTTATCACAAAGTCTTCTGGGATTCTTCTTCACATTATGCCATGACTTTATGATGGTAGGGGTCTGTATTGCTATGTTCCCCACCATGTGCCCCCCCCCCCCCTCCCTTTACTCTCTGGATCAGTGGGGCTCCCACAGGTCACACCCCCAGCGTAAAGAGATGACCTTTTTTAGGAATGTGATCAACCTGGTAACGTGAACTAAAACCTCTCCTGACCTGTTTGTTTGTTTTTAGTTTATACTAGAATTCCTGTAAAATGACAATTCTGGAGCAATTTTTTTCTTAAAACTGTACTTTCTGAAGTCCCTCTGTTATTCCTCCTGGAAATTTATGGGGGTTTACCATTCCATATGTCAAAAAAGGTGGAAGCTACACACTGATTCTGCCAGCACTGACTGGACACGGTCAATGTGAAGGGAAGTGTTTCCCGACCAGTGTGCCTCCAGCTGTTGCAAAACTACAACTCCCAGCATGCCCGGACAGCCTTCGGCTGTCCGGGCATGCTGGGAGTTGTAGTTTTGCAACATCTAAAGGCAGACTGGTTGGGAAACACTTGTGTAGTGACATTCCCCTTTGACAATTATAAAAATAGCTTTTTTTCAAGAAACAGCGCCACTCTTGTCCTTGGGTTGTGGGCGGTATTACATCTCTGCTCCATTTACTCAAATGGAACAGAACGGCAATACCGCGCACAACCTTGAGGACACTTGTGGTGCTGTTTTTGGAATAAAGCTATTTTTCTCATTTTGGATATTTTGTGTATTTCCAGGAGGTATAACAGAGGACCCTCGCAGTGCAGAATTTTAAGAAAAAGATGCCCTGTAATTATTAAATGGAGGAATTCAAATATTTTCTGAACCAGACATGTCAAGAAAGCTGCCGGCCATCTTTAGTTAAGCTCCAGATATCTGTCCTCATTTGACCTAAACCCCCCCTTCCCCCTTCTTTGTTGCTGAAATCGGGGTCTACAACCTTTTTAACTAGTTGTGGAACTACAGGTTCCAGCATGCACTGACAGGAAGTTGCACAGATTTCAGACACCTCTTACAGTGTAATCTGCCCCATTCTACAGAGGTGCCTATTTTATAACTAAGGCGCCTCCACCTCTCCTCCTGCTCTCATGCTATGCTGGGATCAGTGGTTGCAGGGGCTTCTGACCAAGGTTGCGTGATCTTTGCATCCCCCCCCCCCCCCCCAAGTGTCCGCCAAGTAGTTGTAGTCGACCTATTGAATGATGCTGCTTCACCAGTAGCTGATAAAGTATGGGTCAGGCAATGTCCTTGTCCAGCCGCTTCCCCCTTCCCTAGAGGCTGCCCCCCTTCCCTAGAGGCTGCCCCCCTTCCCTAGAGGCTGCCCCGCTTCCCCTTTTCCTAGAGGCTGCCCCCCTTCCCTAGAGGCTGCCCCGCTTCCCCCTTCCCTAGAGGCTGCCCCGCTTCCCTTTTCCCTAGAGGCTGCCCCGCTTCCCCCTTCCCTAGAGGCTGCCCCGCTTCCCTCCCACTTTTATTACTCCTGATTTTATACCTGATTTCTGGTTTGTGTTTTCCCCCCAAGCCCATGTGAATCTCAAATCGCTTTTCTAAAACCATTTTCATTACGTGTTATAGGAACCATAACAAGCCAATGTAAATACGTCCTTCTTACCATCACCCACCAGAAATTTCAGGGGGAGGGGAGTGTTCTTATAGATTCTCCATGCTGCTCTCCTTGTACCCCTTAGAGCAGTGTTTCCCAACCAGTGTGCCTCCAGCTGTTGCAAAAAAAAAACTAGAACTTCCAGCTAAGGAATGCCCGTCTACTATTTAAGTGAAAGGGGCTGAGCTGCAATACCAGACACAGCCTGCAGACAAGAGTGGCGCTGTTTATACACCAATTCTTTTATTAAACCGTAATAAGTGTAACCCGCATTTCCTGCATATATAATGAACTAGCGGTCACCAAACTCTGGCCCTCTGGATGGTGCAAAACTGCAACTCTCAGGATGCCCGGTCCGGGCATGCTGGGAGTTGTAGTTTTGCAACAGCTAAAGGCAAACTACTTCGGAAACACTGCCTTAGTGCCTTATTGTTATATTAGGAATACACCTTGATGCCATGAAATGTTTGCAGGTCCTGCTTTCCTTCCAAATGCATGGCCAAGGCATGCAGGCATAGATTTGACCACATGGGGCAGCATAAATGTGGTGCATATTTAGCAATACTGCTTAGTTATAAAAAAAAAAAATAATAGTACCACATCTGTCCATCTGGTGGTGTGTGGTATTACAGCTCCTCTCAATTCACTTCAATGTAATTAAACTGCAGTACCACACACAACCTGATGACTAGAGTGGCGCTGTTTCTGGAAGAAAGCAGCCATGTTTATGTCACCCTGGATAACCCTTTTTAAGCTTTCGGAAGGAAATCAAGGATTGTCGTAACATTATCAAGCCCCTTCGAGCGAATGTGTTTTTATTTATTTTTTGGTGTGATACACTGTGACAAACCCTGCACTTTTTTCCCCTTACACGGCACCACTCACAGCCAAGTCTTGTGTTTACAGGAGATTACTGCTGAACCTATTCACTTGCATGGTGTTGTGCTGTAAGGAGGAGACTGTGAAGGGCCCAGAGCTCTGTGGTCTCCTCATTCTCAGGATTGGTGGAGGGTCCAGAAGTCCGACACCCCCCACCAGTAATAAAGTGATAGTATAGCCGAGCAATGTGCCTTTCCACTTAAACCACGGGCTCAACAAGTTAAAGGACAAGTGAATAAGATAGGGAGTGCTGCTGTGCTCACATTCCCATCAACATAGGGCAGTGAGCTCAAACTTGTGGTTTTCCCTAGAGGATGCCCCGCTTCCCTTTCCCTAGAGGATGCCCCGCTTCCCTTTCCCTAGAGGATGCCCCGCTTCCCTTTCCCTAGAGGATGCCCCGCTTCCCTTTCCCTAGAGGATGCCCCGCTTCCCTTTCCCTAGAGGATGCCCCGCTTCCCTTTCCCTAGAGGATGCCCCGCTTCCCTTTCCCTAGAGGCTGCTCCGCTTTCCCTTTCCCTAGAGGCTGCCCCTATGGGCATTTTGGAAGTTCTTGTTTTGCAACAGCTGTAGAGCCCTCTGTTGGGGATAACTGCCTTATGGGATAAGAATTTGAGTACGGCAGCACCCCTATCTTATTCACCTATCCCCTAACTTGTTGGGCCCATGGGCCAACCAAAACCATAAGGACAAGATGTAGGCATAATGGGCCTGCAAAGAATGTTTTTAGTGCCAACTATTTTATCCTGTGAACCTCCCTAGATTCATATTTCCAATAATAAAATATACATTTTTCCTGACTATTTTGTATGGTCGCCCAGTCACTCCTTTTATTATCATTACTTGAATTGTTTATTAATTTGACATCATATTCTCAATGCCAATGCGCCCTGCCGTAAGCCGCAGAGCTCTACAGGAAAGGTTCTTCAGTCCTGGCCAGAAGCGTCACAAATGTTTCCAAAAGCTGCCTATACCTGCAGGTTGTATTGAGTGTTTGCTGCTTATAACGGGTTGTTTCATGCTTTTGCTATTTTTATTAGGCTAGACCTGGACGGCTGCTTTACATGATGTGATTAAAGGGGTACTCTTCTGGAAGACATCATTTTTTTTTTTTAATCAACTGGTGCCAGAAAGTTAAACAGATTTGTAAATTACTTCTATTAAAAAAAAAACAAAAAAAAAAACTTAAGTACAGGAAGGATTATCAGCTGCTGTATGCTCCACAGGAAGTTCTTTTCTTTTTGAATTTCCTTTCTGACTGACCACAGTGCTCTCTGCTGACATCTCAGTCCATTTTAGGAACTGTCCAGAGAAAGAGAGGTTTGCTATGGGGATTTGCTCCTACTCTGGACAGTTCCTGACATGGACAGAGATGTCAGCAGAGAGCACTGTGGTCAGACTGGAAAGAACTACACAACTTCCTCTGGAACATACAGCAGCTGATAAGTACTGGAAGTAATTTACAAATCTGTTTAACTTTCTGGCACCAGAGTATTTAAAAAAATAAAAAAAAAAAAATGTTTTCCAGGGGAGTACCCCTTTAACTCTATTGGGTTCTATGGAGTTGTGACCTGGAACATTGTGGATGCAGTGAGTTGTCTTCAGCTGTTATGAAAATGTTCTCCAGCTGTTGCAAAACTACAACTCCCAGCATGCCTGGATGTTCTCCAGCTGTTGCAAAACTACAACTCCCAGCATGCCTGGATGTTCTCCAGCTGTTGCAAAACTACAACTCCCAGCATGCCTGGATGTTCTCCAGCTGTTGCAAAACTACAACTCCCAGCATGCCTGGATGTTCTCCAGCTGTTGCAAAACTACAACTCCCAGCATGCTGGGAGTTGTAGTTTTGCAACAGCTGGAGAACCACAGGTTGGGAATCCTTGCATTATGAGATGCAGCAGTGCCATTTCCAAGTGTTTGCAAGGTGTAACAATCTATCTCTAGCCCCTAAAGAGGGTTTTACAAGATTTATTAAAAGGGGCATATACTTATCCAGAAACAGCGCCACTCTTCTTAGACTATCTCTGTCCGATATTCTGACCCGGCCAGCTGGAAATGTGTGGAATGTCCGTACCCCCCCCCCCAAAAAAATAAATGAAAATAAACACTGATGGACATTCTGCACATTTGATTACTCCAGCGGGCGCTAGGACTTCTCGGAAATGCGGCGTCCCATAGACAGCAATGCATTTCTGAGCGGAATCTGCAGAAGGAATAGACATGTCTGTCTATTCTTTCTGGCACAAAAATCACTTTTTCGGCGTCCACATCTGCTGTGGAAATTCCACCATGTGCACCCGAGCCGATTTTTCCTCCGGCATTCCACATGGAAATTCCACCGTGTGAACATGGTTTAAGAGTGGCGCTGTTCCTGCAGAAAGGATGGGGTGGACAGCAACCCATACTTTTACGTATTGAAATTCTACGTAATGTTTTCCAAAGTGCTTTGTACCAATAGTGCCTCGCCATCTTGGCGGATGCGTGTAGACACGTGTATTGCTGAATCTATATACACTGAGTGCCATCCAGGAAAGGTGCCTTAACCAACGTGCCTGAATGTGCGTCCACAACCAGCGCGCCACCAGGTGAGGGTTTAGAATAGCTTAGGCTAACATGTTCTCACACAGCGGTTTTGTTTTGTAAACATGGCTTTACAAGGGGTTTCTCTTCTCTGCTTGTTACCCCTAGAACAGGGAGGTAAGTGTCCCCAGAATAAATGGAGCGCTCCACGTGCGCGCAGCCGCTTCACTTTATCATCTGTGGCTGACTAATGTTTTCAAGCACTGAACTCTGAAACGTTTGGCGGCTCCATAGAAGACGAATGGGGTGGTGGCCATACACGTGCAGTGCGCTCCTTTCATTTTGTGGGGGTCCCAGTGGTCGGACCCCCACCGATATGCTTGTTATCCCTTATTATAGGGACAAGGTAACAGTACATATCACCTATCTGTAGGTTTAAATAAGGGTCTTGATGGGTGAACCCCACCTACCACTGAGAACAGGCGGGGGTCCCACTGGCCAGTTGGACATGTTTGCTGCCACTCTGCTTAAAGGGATACTCCACTGGCCAGCATTCATAAGGAAATGTTGCGAACGCTGTTTTCGCGCTCCGGGGGTCAGTCACACCCCTCGTGATGTCATGGTCACGCCCCCTCAATGCAAGTCAATGGGAGGGGGCGTGGCCATTATGTCACAATAGGCGTGGCAGACCCCCGGAGCGAAAACAGCGTTCGGAACATTAACTTCCGAACGCTGGCCAGTGGAGTACCCCTTAAACTGTATGGGCCAGATAAATATAGCAGAGGGCTGTACTTGGCTTACTGTCATGAGGCCCATAGAGTTTAATGGAGCAGCTATGCACCAGCAGGACAGGGACCTCATTCTTGTGATGCCCATCACCTCTCTGTTCTGTGGATAGGTAATAAGTATTAGGGGAAAACCCCTTCTTAGCCAAGTTCGCCTCCTTCAGCCTTGTAAGAGGAACAACCAGGGTTTTGGGACGTCCATGACTTTGTAAACCAGGTGGCCGCTTTTCTGTGATGCACTGTTGTATTAAAGTTTGTTTTAAGCTTTCAATAAAATTTATATAAAAAGAAAAAAAATGCTTGTTTTTCTGTGATGTCCAGTTGTTGTGATGTAACACTACTGCATCCTAATAAAGTCCGTTTCTGCAGATCATGGTCTTGGTTCTTTATGGCTGTTCTCTCATTGTTTGTGTCAAAAAACATTAGAGAAAGGGGGAAAGCGTTTGATCTTGTTCTTAGCTTTGTCCATTCCTGCTCATTTTCTACAGCTGCACGTTCTTACAGGATGCGACCAACAGAGACAAGGCTGTACAGTGTATAGACAATCTGCAGGTAACCTGTTATAGAGCAGGAGGAGCTGAGCAGATGATATATACAATACAGTACAATCTGCAGGTATCATGTTATAGAGCAGGAGGAGCTGAGCAGATGATATATACAATACAGTACAATCTGCAGGTATCATGTTATAGAGCACGAGGAGCTGAGCAGATGATATATACAATACAGTACAATCTGCAGGTATCATGTTATAGAGCAGGAGGAGCTGAGCAGATGATATATACAATACAGAATGATCTGCAGGTATCATGTTATAGAGCAGGAGGAGCTGAGCAGATGATATATACAATAAGGTACAATCTGCAGGTATCATGTTATAGAGCAGGAGGAGCTGAGCAGATGATATATACAATACAGTACAATCTGCAGGTATCATGTTATAGAGCAGGAGGAGCTGAGCAGATGATATATACAATACATTACAATCTGCAGGTATCATGTTATAGAGCAGGAGGAGCTGAGCAGATGATATATACAATACAGTACAATCTGCAGGTATCATGTTATAGAGCAGGAGGAGCTGAGCAGATGATATATACAATACAGTACAATCTGCAGGTATGTTATAGAGCACGAGGAGCTGAGCAGATGATATATACAATACAGTACAATCTGCAGGTATCATGTTATAGAGCAGGAGGAGCTGAGCAGATGATATATACAATACAGAATGATCTGCAGGTATCATGTTATAGAGCAGGAGGAGCTGAGCAGATATATACAATACAGAATGATCTGCAGGTATCATGTTATAGAGCAGGAGGAGCTGAGCAGATGATATACAATACAGTACAATCTGCAGGTATCATGTTATAGAGCAGGAGGAGCTGAGCAGATGATATATACAATAAGGTACAATCTGCAGGTATCATGTTATAGAGCAGGAGGAGCTGAGCAGATGATATATACAATACAGTACAATCTGCAGGTATCATGTTATAGAGCAGGAGGAGCTGAGCAGATGATATATACAATACATTACAATCTGCAGGTATCATGTTATAGAGCAGGAGGAGCTGAGCAGATGATATACAATACAGTACAATCTGCAGGTATCATGTTATAGAGCAGGAGGAGCTGAGCAGATTATATATACAATACAGTACAATCTGCAGGTTATAGAGCAGGAGGAGCATGTTCGGTCCATGGAGATCATCTAAGGAAAATGAAAACTGTCAGAAGCGCCTTTTAGCAATAGATATCCAACTTTAATTCATCATACAGACGACGGGTTTTGAGGGGCATCTCCTCTCTTCATCAGGGATGCTGGAACGCTGTTAAACTATTTAAAAAAAAAAAAAAAAGTTGATGGCATTTTCATTTTGGTGGATCCCTACTGCTCAAAAACTGTGTTGAAGGGGCCCTAATACATCTTATCCCCTATGCAAAGGATAGGGGATAAGATGTCTGACCGCTGGGGACCCCCCGCAATCTTGCATTCGGCATCCACCTCTTTGAGCTGCACGCCGCGCTGCCAGCTCACAAACTGTTGGGTGCCGACCACGGGGCCGGAGTAACGTGATGTCATGACTCTGCCCCCGCAATGCAAGTCTATGGAAGGGGGCGTGACTGCCACCCCCGCTATGCAAGTCTATGGGAGGTGGCGTGACGTCACACGGGGGCGGAGTCATGGTCGGCACCCGGCAGTTTGTAAGCTGGCAGCGCGGCGTGCAGCTAAAAGAGGCGGGTGCCGAATGCAAGATTGCGGGGGTCCCCAGGTGGCACCATTTCTGTGTGACTTAAATAATGCTACATTGTAGAGAAGGAAACCGGCTCTATTATTTGGCTGGAATCACAGATTAAGGGGGCAGATTTATCAAAACCTGTGCAGCGGAAAAGTTGCTGAGTTGCCCACAGCAACCAATCAGAGCACTGCTTTCCTTTTTGAAAAGGCCTCTTAAAAATGAAAGAAGCGATCTGATTTGTTGCTATGGGCAACTCAGCAACTTTTCCTCTGGACGGGTTTTGATAAATCTCCCCCTTAATCTGTGATTCCAGCCAAATGATAGAGCCGGTTTCCTTCCCTACAATGTAGCATTAGTTACGTCACACGGAAATGGTGCCAGTACCTACAAACCTTAGATGCCCTATTACATCTGCATATGACCTGCCCATCTGGTTTCTGGGACCGGCCGATTTACCTTTTAGAAAACCTTAGTAAGAACTTCTTCCAGGTGTTACAGAAGAGAAGACTTTGGCGAGATGACTAAGACATTCTTATATAACGTCTCATCCACATCTTGGCAGTAAATGCTGCGTCCTCCACGTGTCTGCCGCTCCTTCTCTTGTTCTTATGGGACACGATAAACCTATGTACAGTATGAACATGTGCTGATGCTGGAGGAGCTGACATACGTCCTCATTGTTTTCGTCCTTTCAGGTTTATTGATATTCTTGTGTACGGAGAACAATAGTCTAAGTGATCTGCGCACTTCCATGGTGTCGTCTATTCAGCCAAGAATTCCAGTCACCATGGAACTTTCCACGCCGGATCGGTTTGTCAAATGTCAACCAACAAAGGGGCTGGAGGCAGGAAATTCTTAAAGGGGTACTCCAGTGGAAAACTGGTGCCAGAAAGTTAAACAGATTTGTAAATTACTTCGATTAAAAAAATCTTAATCCTTCCAGTACTTATTAGCTGCTGAATACTAGAGAGGAAATTCTTTTCTTTTTGGAACACAGTGCTCTCTGCTGACATCACGACCACAGTGCTCTCTGCTGACATCCCTGTCTGTTTTAGGAACTGTCCAGAGCAGCATATGTTTTCTATGGGGATTTTCTCCTACTCTGGACAGTTCTTAAAATGGACAGAGATGTCAGCAGAGAGCACTGTGGTCATGATGTCAGCAGAGAGCTCTGTGTTCCAAAAAGAAAACTATTTCCTTTGTAGTATTCAGCAGCAAATAAGTACTGGAAGGATTAAGATTTTTTTTATAGAAGTAATTTACAAATCTGTTTAACTTTCTGGCACCAGTTGATTTAAAAAAAAATATATATTTTTTTTAATGTTTTCTACCAGAGTACCCCTTTAATATTTTACATTGTGAGTTTAGTTATGACCCTTTTTATATAGATATTTAACCAGGATATAGATTCATAGAATTGAGGGTTTTATTTTTTTATTTTTTTTTCTTCTATTTGTACAGCAAAAACATATAGGGAGATTTATCAAAACCTGTCGGGAGGAAAAGTTGCTGAGTTGCCCATAGCAACCAATCAGATCGCTTCTTTCAGAAGCGATCTGATTGGTTGCTATGGGCAACTCGGCATCTTTTCTCCTGGACAGGTTTTGGTAAATCTCCGCCATAGTCCGCAGCACTGTACAGAATGTGATCCTCAATGTACTGTGGGAGGGAAAACATACAAACTCCATGCAGGGCCAGAACCCCACAAGGATGGGGCCCCATCGGCTTAATTTGCATATTAATTCTATTATCTCTGGACCTAAGGAACATATTTAATCAGTGACCCCCTCATCGGCCTCCTGGTCACCCACACTATAGCAGTGTATTGGGTTTAGTGTGGGGGAACAGACTGACCTTCTTAAAGGGGAACTCCGGTGGAAACAAGTGGAAAACAAATGTTTTCAAATCAGCTGGTGCCAGAAAGTAAAACAAATTTGTAAATTACGTCTACTTAAAAATCTTAATCCTTCAAGTACTTATCAGCTGCTGTATACTACACAGGAAATTGTGAAGTTCTTTCCAGTCTGACCACACAGTGCTCTCTGCTGACACTTCTGTCTGTGTCAGGAACTGTCCAGATTGGAAGCAAATCCCCATAGAAAACCTCTCCTCCTGCTCTGGACAGTTCCTGACACAGACAGAGGTGTCAGCAGAGAGCACTGTGTTCAGACTGCAAAGGACTTCTCAAATTTCTCTGTAGTATATCTGTAGTATACAGCAGCTGATAAGTACTGGAAGAGTTAAGATTTTTTTAATAGAAATAATTTACAAATCTGAGTAACGTTCTGGCAGCAGTTGATTTGAAAAAAATGTTTCCACTGGAGTTCCACTTTAAGTGCCATAGAGGCGGTGCTGAGCAGCAGTTTGCACATACTCCTTTCCAGCACTGAGCCTTGCAGGCCAATCAGTCTATGCAGGGAGAGGTGGGGGACGGAAGATGTGGGCACCCTGCAGCTCAGCACCACCTCTATGGCACTTAAAGTGGTTATCCACCATAAGGTGATTTTAGTACGTACCTGGCAGAGAGTAATGGACATGCTTAGGAAGGATCTGCGCTTGTCTTTGGGCTAAATGGCTATGCTGTAAGATTACCATAACACTGTGACTAGCTTTTTGTGAACTGGTATTTCCTGTTTGAGTTTTCTTTTTTTTTTTTTTACTACAAATCCCACAATTCCATTTTCCTCCCTCCCACACATCAGCCACCCCACCCATTGAAACAAAAGACCTGTGGTTTTCAATCAGGGTGCCTACAGCTTTTGCATTAGTTGCAGTTGATCTCTCTCACCAAGCGATCACTCCACCCATTGAAGCAGACAGGCTCCCTGTCATCAGCTGACTAGTGATGTCAGGTCTCGGCCGCATTGCAACCTGGGAAAAATCTGAGACAACAGTAATTTTGTATTCTGTTAAAAATAAATATTGGGGTGAAAATAACAGAAGAATTGTGAGAAAACCGTCACACACAGGTACAGACACTATATTATGGACTACACTAACTTTACAGCCCCTGTAGTATAGTAAAAAAAAAAAAAAAAAATCCTGGAATACCCCTTTAAAGGGGTTTTTCAGCATAAGGTGATTTTAGTACGTACCAGGTAGACAGTAATGGACATGATTAGGAAGGATCTGCGCTTGTCTTGGCATAAATGGCTATGCTGTGAGATTACCATAACACTGTGGCTAGCTTTTTGTGAACTTGTATTTCCTGTTTTCTGTTTTCTTGTTTGGATACAAATCACATGATACCATTTCCTCCCTCCCACACATCAGCCACCCCACCCATTGAAACTAAATGAGCTGCAGACCTGTGTTTTTCAATCAGGGTGCCTACAGCTGTTGCATTAGTTGCAGATTGATCTCTCTCCCACCAAGCGATCGCTCCACCCATTGAAGCAGACAGGCTCCCTGTCATCAGCTGACTAGTGATGTCAGGTCTCGGCCGCACTGCAACCTGGGAAAAATCTGAGACAACCGTCATTTTGTATGTTGTTAACAATAAATATTGGGGAGAAAATCACAGAAGAATTGTGAGAAAACTGTCACACACAGGTACAGACACTATATTATGAACTACACTAACTTTACAGCCGCTGTAGCATAGTCAAATAAAACAAATTCCTGGAATTCCCCTTTTAGCCCTAAACATGATCTAGAACTGACAGAGTCCCTTGAGAACCAATCTTTTTGTACGCTTCTGCACTAAGTAGATTTAGTTCCCCCCCCCCCCCCCCCTTTCTCTCAATTGTAACATTTTTATTTTTGGGTTGATGTAAATGTATGAGGCTTTGGGGGTGTAATTTTCTGGCTAAAAGTTTTGTACATAAAGGTTTTTTTTTTTGTTTTTTTTTATGATATTCACCTTAAACTATAGATAAACCAATTATATCAGTATGATAAACCAATTATATATATATTTCTTCTTTTACTAGTTAAAAAAAGTTAATAAAAAAAATTAATAAATAAAATAAAAAAATAGAAAAATTACTATGCTTACAAATGATAAATACTGACCCGCAACTTTGTTATTTTTTCACCTACGGAGCTTTGTTGGGGCTCATTTTTTGGACTGTGATCTGTAGTCATTGTCGGTACCAATTTGGCATTTGAAACAGACTTTTTCATAGATATTATAATTTTTATTTTTGTGATATGACAAAAAAAAAAAAAGCACAATTCCTGAATTTTATGCCATTCACCATGTGGGATCAATAATGTTAATAGTTCAGGCAATTCCATACATGGTAATGTTAAATATGTTTTTATATAGGTCATTTGAATTCTTATTATAGGAGGGAATTATCTTTTTTTTTTTTTTACATGTATTTTAGTCCCCCTAAGGCAGTGTTTCCCAAACAGGGTGCTTCAAGCTTTTTGCAAAACTACAACTCCCAGCATGCCCAGCATTGTAGTTTTGCAACAGCTACAGAAACCCTTGTTTGGAAACACTGCCCTAAGGGACTTGTATAAACCATCATCATCATGTCCTGCATTGACCCATCAGATCTGGGCTCTATTAGTAGAACCTGTTTATACATATGTCCTGCACTGACCCATCAGATCTGGGCTCTATTAGTAGAACCTGTTCACACATATGTCCTGCACTGACCCATCAGATCTGGGCTCTATTAGTAGAACCTGTTTATACATATGTCCTGCACTGACCCATCAGATCTGGGCTCTATTAGTAGAATCTGCTTATACATATGTCCTGCACTGACCCATCAGATCTGGGCTCTATTAGTAGAACCTGTTCACACATATGTCCTGCATTGACCCATCAGATCTGGGCTCTATTAGTAGAGCCTGTTCATACATATGTCCTGCACTGACCCATCAGATCTGGGCTCTATTAGTAGAGCCTGTTCATACATATGTCCTGCACTGACCCATCAGATCTGGGCTCTATTAGTAGAACCTGTTTATACATATGTCCTGCATTGACCCATCAGATCTGGGCTCTATTAGTAGAACCTGTTTATACATATGTCCTGCACTGATCCATCAGATCTGGGCTCTATTAGTAGAACCTGTTTATACATATGTCCTGCACTGACCCATCAGATCTGGGCTCTATTAGTAGAATCTGCTTATACATATGTCCTGCACTGACCCATCAGATCTGGGCTCTATTAGTAGAACCTGTTTATACATATGTCCTGCACTGACTCATCAGATCTGGGCTCTATTAGTAGAGCCTGTTCATACATATGTCCTGCACTGACCCATCAGATCTGGGCTCTATTAGTATAGCTTGTTCATACATATGTCCTGCACTGACCCATCAGATCTGGGCTCTATTAGTAGAACCTGTTTATACATATGTCCTGCACTGACCCATCAGATCTGGGCTCTATTAGTAGAAACTGTTTGTACATATGTCCTGCACTGACTCATCAGATCTGGGCTCTATTAGTAGAGCCTGTTCATACATATGTCCTGCACTGACCCATCAGATCTGGGCTCTATTAGTATAGCCTGTTCATACATATGTCCTGCACTGACCCATCAGATCTGGGCTCTATTAGTAGAACCTTTTCATACATATGTCCTGCATTGACTCATCAGATCTGGGCTCTATTAGTAGAATCTGCTTATACATATGTCCTGCATTGACCCATCAGACCTGGGCTCTATTAGTAGAACCTGTTCATACATATGTCCTGCACTGACCCATCAGATCTGGGCTCTATTAGTAGAATCTGCTTATACATATGTCCTGCACTGACCCATCAGATCTGGGCTCTATTAGTAGAACCTGTTTATACATATGTCCTGCACTGACCCATCAGATCTGGGGTCTATTAGTAGAATCTGCTTATACATATGTCCTGCACTGACCCATCAGATCTGAGCTCTATTAGTAGAACCTGTTTATACATATGTCCTGCACTGACTCATCAGATCTGGGCTCTATTAGTAGAACCTGTTTGTACATATGTCCTGCACTGACTCATCAGATCTGGGCTCTATTAGTAGAGCCTGTTCATACATATGTCCTGCACTGACCCATCAGATCTGGGCTCTATTAGTATAGCCTGTTCATACATATGTCCTGCACTGACCCATCAGATCTGGGCTCTATTAGTAGAACCTGTTTATACATATGTCCTGCACTGACCCATCAGATCTGGGCTCTATTAGTAGAAACTTTTCATACATATGTCCTGAATCGACTCATCAGATCTGGGCTCTATTAGTAGAATCTGCTTATACATATGTCCTGCATTGACCCATCAGACCTGGGCTCTATTAGTAGAACCTGTTCATACATATGTCCTGCACTGACCCATCAGATCTGGGCTCTATTAGTAGAATCTGCTTATAGATATGTCCTGCACTGACCCATCAGATCTGGGCTCTATTAGTAGAATCTGCTTATACATATGTCCTGCACTGACCCATCAGATCTGGGCTCTATTAGTAGAACCTTTTCAAACATATGTCCTGCATCGACTCATCAGATCTGGGCTCTATTAGTAGAACCTGTTTATACATATGTCCTGCACTGACCCATCAGATCTGGGCTCTATTAGTAGAACCTGTTTATACATATGTCCTGCACTGACCCTTCTGATCTGGGCTCTATTAGTAGAACCTGCTTATACATATGTCCTGCACTGACCCATCAGATCTGGGCTCTATTAGTAGAACCTGTTTATATATATGTCCTGCATTGACCCATCAGATCTGGGCTCTATTAGTAGAACCTGTTCACACATATGTCCTGCATAGAATCATCAGATCTGGGCTCTATTAGTAGAACCTGTTTATACATATGTCCTGCACTGACCCATCAGATCTGGGCTCTATTAGTAGAACCTGTTTATACATATGTCCTGCACTGACCCATCATATCTGGGCTCTATTAGTAGAACCTGTTTATACATATGTCCTGCACTGACCCATCAGATCTGGGCTCTATCAGTATAGCCTGTTCATACATATGTCCTGCACTGACCCATCAGATCTGGGCTCTATTAGTAGAGCCTGTTCATACATATGTCCTGCACTGACCCATCAGATCTGGGCTCTATTAGTAGAGCCTGTTCATACATATGTCCTGCATTGACCCATCAGATCTGGGCTCTATTAGTAGAATCTGCTTATACATATGTCCTGCATTGACCCATCAGACCTGGGCTCTATTAGTAGAACCTGTTCATACATATGTCCTGCACTGACCCATCAGATCTGGGCTCTATTAGTAGAATCTGCTTATACATATGTCCTGCACTGACCCATCAGATCTGGGCTCTATTAGTAGAACCTGTTTATACATATGTCCTGCACTGACCCATCAGATCTGGGGTCTATTAGTAGAATCTGCTTATACATATGTCCTGCACTGACCCATCAGATCTGGGCTCTATTAGTAGAACCTGTTTATACATATGTCCTGCACTGACCCATCAGATCTGGGCTCTATTAGTAGAACCTGTTTGTACATATGTCCTGCACTGACTCATCAGATCTGGGCTCTATTAGTAGAGCCTGTTCATACATATGTCCTGCACTGACCCATCAGATCTGGGCTCTATTAGTATAGCCTGTTCATACATATGTCCTGCACTGACCCATCAGATCTGGGCTCTATTAGTAGAACCTGTTTATACATATGTCCTGCACTGACCCATCAGATCTGGGCTCTATTAGTAGAACCTTTTCATACATATGTCCTGAATCGACTCATCAGATCTGGGCTCTATTAGTAGAATCTGCTTATACATATGTCCTGCATTGACCCATCAGACCTGGGCTCTATTAGTAGAACCTGTTCATACATATGTCCTGCACTGACCCATCAGATCTGGGCTCTATTAGTAGAATCTGCTTATACATATGTCCTGCACTGACCCATCAGATCTGGGCTCTATTAGTAGAACCTTTTCAAACATATGTCCTGCATCGACTCATCAGATCTGGGCTCTATTAGTAGAACCTGTTTATACATATGTCCTGCACTGACCCATCAGATCTGGGCTCTATTAGTAGAACCTGTTTATACATATGTCCTGCACTGACCCTTCTGATCTGGGCTCTATTAGTAGAACCTGCTTATACATATGTCCTGCACTGACCCATCAGATCTGGGCTCTATTAGTAGAACCTGTTTATATATATGTCCTGCATTGACCCATCAGATCTGGGCTCTATTAGTAGAACCTGTTCACACATATGTCCTGCATAGAATCATCAGATCTGGGCTCTATTAGTAGAACCTGTTTATACATATGTCCTGCACTGACCCATCAGATCTGGGCTCTATTAGTAGAACCTGTTTATACATATGTCCTGCACTGACCCATCATATCTGGGCTCTATTAGTAGAACCTGTTTATACATATGTCCTGCACTGACCCATCAGATCTGGGCTCTATTAGTATAGCCTGTTCATACATATGTCCTGCACTGACCCATCAGATCTGGGCTCTATTAGTAGAGCCTGTTCATACATATGTCCTGCATTGACCCATCAGATCTGGGCTCTATTAGTACAGCCTGTTCATACATATGTCCTGCATAGAATCATCAGATCTGGGCTCTAATTGTACAGCCTGCCACAGACAGGCTCCATCTATAGAATGCAAATAGCAGAAAGAAAATACGACTGGCGTGGTATGGCAGACAATGCCAGCATTGCATACTCACAGGATCCCTACCAGCACCCTCATATTTTAAAATTGGACCTGTGGAAGGCACGGTCCGTGTGCCGAAACGCATCGTCAGTATTGTCATAAATAAATAATCTATTGTCCTGTGCTGAGTCCTTCGTTTATGTGACAACCCCTTGAGTAGCACCTCCAGGACTGTATTTTCTTCCTGTTATTTGCATATCTCTGTTGGTCTCCCTAGAACCGGTCCGAGTGCAGCAGCCAAACCTATACTCTCCTCGTCTACACCTAAACATATCTCTGTGAACCACGACTCCCAGGAGCCTTGAATCAGAGTGCCATTATCCAACAGGTTAGTATATCACTTAGATGTGGCGGAGGGTTCACACCGAGTTGATATACACTACAAAGGAGCGCCCCCTGTTTTCTCTTTTTATCTCTCCCAATATCGTCTAACAGTAAAAGACAGACTTTTTTTTACAGCAATTTTGGTCATTTGCAGCAATTACAAATACGGTAATAAGTTGCAACATGTGAACACGACCCAAGAGTGTATTGACGTACGCTGCTATACATAAGCAGAGTTTTCCTTCAAAGTTCATCAACTTCCGTCCAAACAATTCCGAATTTCATAGAAACTATGTTTATTTTATTAGAGTTGAATAAAATGAGTAAATTATGTAAAAGGAAGTAGCCGCGCTCCATAATTAATAAGCCAAACAATGTGCCGAAGCGGATACGAGAAAAGGTCATGTCAGCGCAGTTGTGGGCAGTGAGAGCGAGCTGAATTATCCGGATATGCTAATTGTTCCAGTGGAGTGCACCCCCCCCCCCCCCCCCCTTCTCATTCAATGGGAATGACGCAATGTGATCCTCACCGTATGGATTCTTAATTGCATATCTGAACTGAAAAGGAAAATTCGTACAACCGTCTGTGGTCGCCTGGATATCACGAGCTCCATGGAACATACATCGTGAACATCATTAAAGGCTATGGAGACAGGGAGGACAAATGTTTTTGCAGGTGCAGGTTGTGGGTCAGTTGCTCCATGCCAATGATAAGAGGTGGTAGACATGGTGGAGGTGTTCTCTCATTTTTCTCTCCATTTCTCGCACTTTTTCTACAAGGACTTGCTTACTGTTAGGTTGGGTTACGGGATCAGTGATGTTTCTTCCAATGCCTTTGAGGACTTTGTGCATCACACATACTATGACTTCAATCTTCCCATCTCCACTTTAGGACAGGTCGATGGGTTGCCTCAAGTGTGGTTCTGGTTTTTCAATAGGTGGGACAGGGTGTAGTGTGCTTAAATTGGTACTGCTCCTCTACTGGTGGCAAAGAGGATCCTGAGGAGACACTGGATTAAAGGGGTTGTCCAACAGAAGATGACTTTAGTGCTTACCTGCCAGACAGTAATGGACATGCTTACGAAGGATCCGTTCTTTAGGGGCTGTGAGAGTCCACCATAATGCTGCTGCTTTCTTATTCCAAATAGCTATTACCTGTTGAAGTTCCCTTGCTCAAACTACAAGTCTCGGGATTCTTTGTTTGTTAGTGTGAGGTCACTTTTCTTCTTCCCGCAAATCAATTACCCCACCTGCTGCATCACAGCGAGGCTCCATTCCATGCGTGCTGTTTATGAAACCTTGTGGAGAATAATTTCCCTCCCACCAATTAAAAGCACTGTCATGCTCCCTTTCAACCCCTGACTAGTGATATAATGTCTGGGGCCACAATGCAACCTGGGAAAACACTCAAGAGCATACCTAGTGCTTCATTAGGCTGTCACATCCACAGCCTAATGAAGCGCTAGGTACGCGCGAAGTAGCTACCGTGGTCTCTCCGTCCTTCCTGCCCAGCATACCTGTCGACACGAATATATTTTAAAGAAACGCAATAAAGCATTGAGAATTTTATCCACATCTAATGGTTTCTATGTGCAATGTATTTTATGAACTTCACTAACTTTACAGCTCCTGTAGCACAGTCAAATAAATAAAAAAAAATCCTGGAATACCCCTTTAAGCCAGATTTTCTGAGTATTGCAGATCTTGTGGTGGACCTGAAACTCTTTCTGAGGGTAAACAGATGAGACGCCCTTTAACATATGGAGCAGAGTGCTGAGAGGGTCTTTTCTAAGTGGAAACCTTTCCTCTTTGCTCACCATTCCAGATTGCAAATTGACGACTTGGCTGGTCCTTTTCAGCATACAGAACATTTAAAGGGGACTCATGGATCCTTTCCACTGGCAGGGAAAATGGTGGCACAGCGTGTGCACACACCTCCCTGCCCGCCTCGTTGCTGACATTGGGTCTGGTTTCCCTGTCTCCCCCCTTGCAACGCTCTTCATCCATTTACATTGTTGTATTGTGGTACTTGTGACTGTCTGCAGGCATCCTCCATTGTATGCCCATTATTCTGGGGATCGCCCATAGCAACGGACCACAAGTGCAGGATCTCCACTCCAGCGTAGGTGCACCTAGTGTGAATATAACCACTAAGGCTTGTGCCATTTCGGCACCACTGTTTGCTAAAGTTTGGCAAACTTGTCCAAATTTACATGAGTTTGCATTTGTAATGGGATTTATGTTACATGAAGATAAGACAAAACCGCACAGTACAAGTCTGTCCAGTTCTGTCAGAATATGGGAGCAAGGGTAGCCATTAGCTTGGATAGATGGAATGTATTGTCACCTGTGTCCTGCAGACGGTACTGGAGGGGCAAATGCATGCCCACCTAACCCCTTCCATGTGTATAACATGTGGCAGGGATCGCTGTAGCCTAGTAGGCTCCAATGACTAAAGGACTGTAGATATTTGGTTGAGAGGCGCCTTACGCCGATATTAGCTTAATTAATGATGATCTGTGCCGCCAACAAAGTTGTATGACGGTTGCATAATATACCGTAGTGATGTAGGAGAATTATGAAGTTTAAATACCATAAATGTATGAATTATCCCATGTTGTCAATGAGAGACATGAATCACAGGATAATACACACATCCTACAGGTTCATCCCACGTATAGACCTCCACCATTATCTCAAAGTTATGAGACAGACAAAGTGCATTCTCTTTGTTACTAGGCGGCAGACTGACAGGCGTTCTGTGCTCTGGAGTCACCACTAAGGGTTAAACATATTAGTCAAATAACTAGTAACAATAAACTTATCAATTCTCACTACATCAGCTCCTTAGATGATAAAAAGATATTATAGTAAACGGCATTTTTAGCATTCCAGTGAATAGGTGATAGAGGTTAAGGGTCCCAAACTCTGAGATCCCCAACAATCACTAATACAATGATTATACATAGGAGACGTATTATAGTAGTGATAGAAAGGAGAATGAGACCGCACCACTGTATCACGGCAATCCTGCAGCGCAGTCAGGACAGGTGACATCCACAGTACAAGGATAAATAGGGGTGCACAAGATGAAGCGGAAAACAAACAAAATCCAGAAATGCAGGTCTGTAGAAATAAAGCTTCAGCACTCACCTATGTTCCAATAATCCTTTATTCGAGCATCAAATCCAGAGGAAACCGCTGGCCAGGGGTGGGGAGGGAGAGAGGACGCCGCTGATGGGGCAGCGGGGGAGGAGGCAACTAGTTTCATGGTCCAGACGAAGCTGTTTTACCCGCAAAACTAGTTGCCTTCTCCTCCGCTGCTCCCTCAGCGTCATCCTCTCTCCCTCCCCACCCCTGGCCATCGGTTTTCTCTGGATTTGATGCTCGAATAAAGGATTATTGGAACATAGGTGCTGAAGCTTTATTTCTACAGACCTGCATTATAGTAGTTATATTCTTGTATATAGGAGCAGTATTATAGTAGTTATATTCTTGTATATAGGAGGCAGTATTATAGTAATTATATTCTTGTATATAGGAGCAGTATTATAGCAGTTATATTCTTGTGTATATAAGGGGCAGTATTATAGTAGTTATATTCTTGTATATAGGAGCAGTATTATAGTAGTTAAATTCTTGTATATAGGAGCAGTATTATAGTAGTTATATTCTTGTATATAGGAGCAGTATTATAGTAGTTATATTCTTGTATATAGGGGCAGTATTATAGTAGTTATATTCTTGTATATAGGAGGCAGTATTATAGTAGTTATATTCTTGTATATAGAAGCAGTATTATAGTAGTTATATTCTTGTATATAGGAGGCAGTATTATAGTAGTTATATTCTTGTATATAGGAGCAGTATTATAGTAGTTATATTCTTGTATATAGGAGCAGTATTATAGTAGTTATATAATTGTATATAGGGGCAGTATTATAGTAGTTATATTCTTTCATATAGGAGGCAGTATTATAGTAGTTATATTCTTGTATATAGGAGGTTGTATTATAGTAGTTATATTCTTGTATATAGGAGCAGTATTATAGTAGTTATATTCTTGTATATAGGAGGCAGTATTATAGTAGTTATATTCTTGTATATAGGAGCAGTGTTATAGTAGTTATATTCTTGTGTACAGGAGGCAGTATTATAGTAGTTATATTCTTGTATATAGGAGCAGTATTATAGTAGTTATATTCTTGTATATAGGAGCAGTATTATAGTAGTTATATTCTTGTATATAGGAGCAGTATTATAGTAGTTATATTCTTGTATATAGGAGCAGTATTATAGTAGTTATATTCTTGTTTATAGGAGCAGTATTATAGTAGTTATATTATTGTATATAGGAGCAGTATTATAGTAGTTATATTCTTGTATATAGGAGCAGTATTATAGTAGTTATATTCTTGTATATAGGAGCAGTATTATAGTAGTTATATTCTTATATATAGGAGCAGTATTATAGTAGATATATTCTTGTATATAGGAGGCAGTATTATAATAGTTATATTCTTGTATATAGGAGCAGTATTATAGTAGATATAGTCTTGTATATAGGAGCAGTATTATAGTAGTTATATTCTTGTATATAGGAGCAGTATTATAGTAGTTATATTCTTGTATATATAGGAGCAGTATTATAGTAGTTATATTCTTGTATATAGGGGACAGTATTATAGTAGTTATATTCATGTATATAGGAGCAGTATTATTGTCATGAAAGTGGGCAGGGAGCAGTGAGCCCTAACTGCCCCTACAAACGCTGTCCCTTCCTATTGCCCATCTACCCTAAACAATGGATCGACAACACGGATGACGGACCCTTTAATGCACTAATGTGCATGGACGTAAGAGTCAAACAAAGAAAGCAATTTGTACATGTCGGGAAACAAGTCAGGAACATTACGGGATTACTACAAAGCTACAAACAGATATACCAGGCAGGATATAGCATACTAATAAACAGTTTAAGAACTAGGATAAAGATTAATGGCAGATATGATAATATGAGCAAGACTAGATATGAGGATAAGTATACAGCAGACAATACCAAGAGATGCAGGGGATGAACAGGTTAACTGAATGTCAGAACACTAAACGAGTCAAGAAATCAAGAGCACAGTTCACACTAGACTCAGAACAAGGAACACACTAGACACTCCACTCCAATCATGGAGGGACAAAAATACCAAAGCCAAATAGGCTCTAAGCTAGCGGGCACACTCACCAGTGTGAACAGGATACTAGCCTAGGAGGAAACAAAAATCCAAGATACAAGAAACACGGGTACAGACACAAGACTCACTCACTCCTAGATAGACAGATTAGCACAAGGCCCAGAACAGGAGTCTAATCTAGGAGATCCAGGATCGAACAAGGTCAAAACAGGACTGACAAAACGCACAGTGTGAATACGGACTCAGGAATCGCAAAGCAGCACGAACAACACAAGAATGCTAAAACCTGACAACGATACTAAAACAAGGAAAGCTATCATCTATATCAAATAACTAGGACATGGAGCCATGGATAACCAAAGACATTAGTGCACACACACAGACATAGCAATATAATGATAACTTGGTCTGAGTAACAGGTGTAATTACCAGCCCAGAGCAGCACCTAAAGAGGCCTTATATACACTCCCATTGCTGAAGGGTTAATTTGTCCCAAACCAGGGAGAATAAACACAGAAACTGTTCAAACATAAACATAATGTCTGAACAGGGCCAAAAGCAGAAAAATGCAAAATACAGATAAACCATTATACTAGTTCTATTCGGATACACAGAAGGCAGTATTATATTAGCTATAATCTTTCCATAACACTTTATGGTTTTGATAGACCCCAAAAATGACCAGTTTGGCAAGAAGAACTTTTAAAGGAGATATCCAGTGATGAAAAACGTATCCCCTCTTCATAAGTTTCAGATCGCGGGGGGTCCAACCGCGATCTCCTGTACGGGGCCCCGGAAGGAAGGGGGCGTGTTGACCACCGCACGAAGTTGCGGCTGACACGCGCCCTCAATACAACTCTATGGCAGAGCCGGAGCATTGCCTTCGGCAATCTCCAACTCTGCCATAGCGATGCATTGAGGGGGCGTGTCAGCCGCCACTTTGTGCGGTGGTCAACACCCGCTATCTGGCCAGCGAGCCGGGCCCCGTACAGGAGATCGCGGAGGGGCCAGCGGTCGGACCCCCCGCGATCTGAAACTTATCCCCTATCCTTAGGATAGGGGATAAGTTTTTCAGCACTGGACTACCCCTTTAAGGATATTAATAGATGGGACTATTAATTTTAGTGGATAAATATGGAAGGCAGAAAACAAGCCTTTTAAAATAAGACATATTTAGAAACATTCACACAATAGCCACCTACCATTTCTTGTTCTATAGTTTCTGCACTGTGGTAATGGTATGAATATGCGTCACAACAAAAGTAAGTATACCCCGAGGCCACACATGACATTATGATGTAGTACGGCTTCAATGCTTCTGAGAAAAATAACTTTATAAAACAGCTGGTGGTGTGGCTCCACTATACCTGTTGTGGATGATGGCGTGAGGCGTACCAGGCCATAGGGAGGGACAGGCAGGAGGTCAGGACTGGCAGCACTGTAGCAAGGTCCGGTCATGTAGCAAGAGGTCAGCGGGCAGGTGGCACAGGAGCAAGGTCAGGATACATAGTAATGGGGTCAGATACATGGCAAGGCAAGACACAAAGAACAATTTCTCTTAGGCTGAATGGCACAAAGATCCAGCAGGGGTCAAGAGGAAGTGTGGGGTTAAATAAGGTCAGGACCAGACAAGCACCAATCAATGGTGCGCTGGCCCTTTAAATCACAGGAAGTCGGCGCGTGCGCGCCCTAGGAGGCAGGGACGCACGTACCAGTGGCCAGGGACAGCAGCGGGGACAGAGACTCGGGGAGGTGGGTGACGGCCCGGCAGTCGCATGCAGGCGCTTCTCGCGATGCAAACTGCAGCAGAGCAAGCACGGGAGGACGGGGCAGGAGTGTGCTCGCAGCCAGTGCGTCGGGCCGCAGCGCTACTCATAACAAATACAGTGTATGGAGGCACCAAATAGCAGCCCACAGTATACATGCATAGGGCGTTTGTCCACTTCGCCTCATTTCTGTTCCTCTGCTCCATTCCAAATGAACTGAATGGGTAATTTTTTAGCATCAGTTCATCGCAATTTACATCATTTCAGTCTGTTGTCTGTGTATAAACAATCATTTTTTCTTTTGGCAAAAAAACCCCAAAAAACTCAAACATCCGTTAAAAATTTTACATTTAAGTCTAAGGTGACGGATGTGAACGAAACAGTGTTCCTTTGTGTCTGTTCTTTTATCCTTCCTGCTGTGTCCGTTTGTCAAACAGAACACGCTCAGAAAGGGGAAGAGATCAGATGACGTGAGGCCAGATCACGTGACCTGCATCTTAACAACCCATAAACAGCGAAGAGAGAGAGTCCCGCATGTCCTCAGGTACAGAGCCCTGCTTGTCCTCAGGTACAGAGCCCTGCTTGTCCTCAGTGTACAGAGCCCTGCTTGTCCTCAGGTACAGAGCCCCGCTTGTCCTCAGGTACAGAGTCCTGCTTGTCCTCAGGTACAGAGCCCCACATGTCCTCAGGTACAGAGCCCCGCTTGTCCTCAGGTACAGAGCCCTGCTTGTCCTCAGTGTACAGAGCCCTGCTTGTCCTCAGGTACAGAGCCCCGCTTGTCCTCGGTGTACAGAGCCCTGCTTGTCCTCAGGTACAGAGCCCCGCTTGTCCTCAGTGTACAGAGCCCTGCTTGTTCTCAGTATACAGAGCCCTGCTTGTCCTCAGTGTACAGAGCCCCCCATGTCTTCAGGTACAGAGCCCCGCTTGTCCTCAATGTACAGAGCCCTGCTTGTCCTCGGTGTACAGAGCCCTGCTTGTCCTCAGTGTACAGAGCCCTGCTTATCCTCAGGTACAGAGCCCTGCTTGTCCTCAGTGTACAGATCCCTGCTTGTACTCAGTGACTGCACCTAATGTGGGGAACTATACTGCACCTAATGTGGGGGAACTATACTGCACCTAATGTGGGGAAACTATACTGCACCTAATGTGGGGGAACTATACTGCACCTAATGTGGGGAACTATACTGCACCTAATGTGGGGGAACTGTACTGCACCTAATGTGGGGGAACTGTACTGCACCTAATGGGGGGGGGGGGGGACTGTACTGCACCTAATGTGTGGGAAACTGTATTGCACCTAATGTGGGGGAACTTTACTGCACCTAATGTGGGGGAACTGTACTGCACCTAATGTGGGGGGAACTGTACTGCACCAAATGTGGGGGGAACTGTACTGCACCTAATGTGGGGGGGGGGAACTGTACTGCACCTAATGTGGGGGGAACTGTATTGCACCTAATGAGGGGGAACTGTACTGCACCTAATGTGGGGGGAACTGTACTGCACCTAATGTGGGGGGAACTGTACTGCACCTAATGAGGGGGGAACTGTACTGCACCTAATGTGTGGGAAACTGTATTGCACCAAATGTGGGGGGAACTGTACTGCACCTAATGTGGGGGGAACTGTACTGCACCTAATGTGGGGGGAACTGTACTGCACCTAATGTGGGGGGAACTATACTGCACCTAATGTGGGGGGAACTATACTGCACCTAATGTGGGAGGAACTATACTGCACCTAATGTGGGAGGAACTATACTGCACCTAATGTGAGGGGAACTATACTGCACCTAATGTGGGGGGAACTATACTGCACCTAATGTGGGGAAACTAATATGCTTTAAAATGCATGATTTTACCTTTTATGAACAAGAAAATGACGACGCGCTGGTATAATGACGCAACACTATGGGGCTGGTATGTAATTTTTTCCAGGGCTGGTTTTCACATTCAGTCCGGCCCTGGAGAGAGAAGTGCGCAAGAGGTGTGTGGCTGCTGCAAAAACCCATTATTGAAGCCAATCTGTTCACAAACTCATACAATTTAACATGTAAGTGTATATCTCCTACGTCAGTGTTTCTCAACCAGGGCGTCTCCCAGGCATGCTGGGAGTTGTAGTTTTGCAACAGATGCTGACACGCTGTTTGGAAAGCACTGTCTTACAGAATGTGCAAGTATATTTGATAGTGCGGTAATATATAGTGGTGGTGCTTCCTGTAGCTGGGAAAAATAGAGTTAAATAAACAAATTGAAATGGGTTAAAAAAAAATAGACAAAAACTAATGCAAATGGTTCGATGGGCTGCATTCACACCACGTTGGGAGAATTTGAAAAATGGTTTCTGCCGTTTCCCAGCTAGACCTGTGCCGTATTCCATTCATTCCTATGAACAAGATGGAGTAAGATATTGACTCCGGTTGGATCATTTTTGGACAGTATCCGTTTTTTTGTTGTTGTTTCTTTTGCCGGACTGAAAGCACAGCAGACGACGTTTTTAGTCCGGCAAAGAACTGGATACGGTCTTAAAATGAGCCGACCAGAGTCATTAGCTGACCGGCATAGGTACGGCGGAAACTGGTTTTCAAATTCTTCCGTCATATGCCACAGACATGGTGTGAATGCAGCCTTAAACAAGCAATGTCAGATTCAAAAACTCTTTATATGTTGTACATCTTGGCAAAACATTAACCTTTCTAATATAATTCATTCAAAAATGTTATCTCCTTTTTATAGAAATCATGGCTTATAAAAAAAAAAGACCACTAGGGGTCCCCATACCATCCAGAACGTAATCCTGTCCGGCTGCAGCATCATCTTTGTCCCAACTGAAGCAAAGGCAGGGACAAAGTCCAGGAAGTGAGGGTGGGACTAGCACTGGTGGGACTGTCCTCACTCCTGTCCTATCTGACTGCAGCATGAAAACATAGAGGAGGGGGTTACAGAGCAGCCTGCAGTGATTGGATGAAGAAAAACAGCACAGCAGACTCAGGGAGGAAGATGAGTCATGCAGAGTGAGGACACGTCCCCTCCAAAGCACAGAATGACAAACCAAGTGAGCAACAGAAAAAAGTATTTGTGAGATAAATATAGGTGCTAGACACATAAAAAAATGTACATGATCAGGATTACATACTGACTAACTTATAACATTTGTTTGTGGGATATGACAGGTACTCTTTAACTCCTTAAAGGAGAACTCCGGAATATGAAAATTGTCCCCCATACTGCCGGCAGTAAAAAAATTAAGATGTACATACCTTCCTCCTCTCCCCCCGGGGCCTCCGGTAACCGTCTCCGGTCTCCGCCACGATCCTCTTCCTGGTTGCCGGTGGTCGGAGAGTCTTACTGCGCTCAGCCAATCACCAGCCGCAGTGAAGTCCCGACTCGACAGGCGATAGGCTGAGCAACAGTGTGACGTCTTCGGCCCCCGGCAGCAGGTGCCGGTGTAGTGAAGAGTTTTGTGTCCTGAAGCGTTCTCACACTGCTGCTCAGCCTATCGCCGGCCGAGTCGGACTTTGCTGCGGCTGGTGATTGGCTGAGCGCAGTATGATTCTCCGACCACCGGCAACTAGGAAGAGGATCATGGCGGAGACCGGAGCCGGTTACCGGAGTCCCCGGGGGAGCGGAGGAAGATATGTACATCTTAATTTTTTTTACTGCCGGGAGTATGGGTGCCAATTTTTATATTCCGGAGTTCTCCTTTAAGGACACTGGGCATACCTGTACACCCTGTGCCCGTTCCCTTTCTATAACGCGGGGTCACGCCGTGACCCCATGTCATAGGAGGTCGGGCCTGTCCTCTAACAACTGCCGGGACCCGTGGCTAATACAAGACATCACCAATTGGGGTGACGTGTGCTATTAACCCTTTAGACGTGGCGATCAAAGCCGATCGCCGGGTCTAAAATTGCAAAAATGCACTCCCGGCAGCCCAGTCGGGCTGATCGGACCACCGTGGTGTCCCGATCAGCTTGGATGCGCGAGGAGGGTCCCTTACCTGCCTCCTCAGCGTCCGATCGCCAAATGACTGCTCCATGCCAGAGATCCATGCGGGAGCAGTCAAGCAGCGATAACACTGATCAATGCTGTGCTATAGCATAGCATTGATCAGTGTGAGAGATCAGTGCAGTGCATTGCATGTTATAGCATATATAACATTGCAAAAGAAAAAAGTTAATAAATATGATTTAACTCCTCCTCTAATAAAAGTTTGAATCACCCCCCTTTTCCCATTAAAAAAAAAACCTGTGTAAATATAAAATAAAATAAACATGTGGTATCGCAGCGTGCGTAAATATCCTAACTATAAAAATATATAATTAATTAAACCGCACGGTCAATGGCGTACACGCAAAAAAATTCCAAAGTCCAAAATAGAGTATTTTTGGTCACTTTTTATAGGATAAAAAAATGAATAAAAAGCGATCAAAAAGTCCAATCAAAACAGAAATGGTACCGATAAAAACTTCAGATCACGGAGCAAAAAAAGAGCCCTCATATCGCCGGCCGAGTCGGACTTTGCTGCGGCTGGTGATTGGCTGAGCGCAGTATGATTCTCCGACCACCGGCAACTAGGAAGAGGATCATGGCGGAGACCGGAGCCGGTTACCGGAGTCCCCGGGGGAGCGGAGGAAGATATGTACATCTTAATTCTTTTTTACTGCCGGGAGTATGGGTGCCAATTTTTATATTCCGGAGTTCTCCTTTAAGGACACTGGGCATACCTGTACACCCTGTGCCCGTTCCCTTTCTATAACGCGGGGTCACGCCGTGACCCCATGTCATAGGAGGTCGGGCCTGTCCTCTAACAACTGCCGGGACCCGTGGCTAATACAAGACATCACCAATTGGGGTGACGTGTGCTATTAACCCTTTAGACGTGGCGATCAAAGCCGATCGCCGGGTCTAAAATTGCAAAAATGCACTCCCGGCAGCCCAGTCGGGCTGATCGGACCACCGTGGTGTCCCGATCAGCTTGGATGCGCGAGGAGGGTCCCTTACCTGCCTCCTCAGCGTCCGATCGCCAAATGACTGCTCCATGCCAGAGATCCATGCGGGAGCAGTCAAGCAGCGATAACACTGATCAATGCTGTGCTATAGCATAGCATTGATCAGTGTGAGAGATCAGTGCAGTGCATTGCATGTTATAGCATATATAACATTGCAAAAGAAAAAAGTTAATAAATATGATTTAACTCCTCCTCTAATAAAAGTTTGAATCACCCCCCTTTTCCCATTAAAAAAAAAACCTGTGTAAATATAAAATAAAATAAACATGTGGTATCGCAGCGTGCGTAAATATCCTAACTATAAAAATATATAATTAATTAAACCGCACGGTCAATGGCGTACACGCAAAAAAATTCCAAAGTCCAAAATAGAGTATTTTTGGTCACTTTTTATAGGATAAAAAAATGAATAAAAAGCGATCAAAAAGTCCAATCAAAACAGAAATGGTACCGATAAAAACTTCAGATCACGGAGCAAAAAAAGAGCCCTCATACCGCCCCATAGACGGAAAAATAAAAAGTTATAGGGGTCAGAAGATGACAATTTTAAATGTGCATGTAGTTATGATTTTTTCCAGAAGTAAAACAAAATCAAACCTATATAAGTAGGGGATCGTTTTGTTCATATGGACCTACAGAATATACATATAGTGTCAATTTTACCAAAAATTGCACTGTGTAGAATATGGAGCTCCCAAAAGTTACAAAATGTTTTTCTTTTTTTCCCAAATTTGCCCCACAAATATTTTTTTTCTGGGTTCGCCGTAAATTTTGTGGTGAAATGATTGATGTCATTACAAAGTAGAATTGGTGGCGCAAAAAAAATAAGCCATCATACGAGTCTGTAGGTGCAAAATTGAAAGCGTTATGATTATTAGAAGATGGTGAGGAAAAAAATGAAAGTGTGAAAACAGAAAAACCCATGGTCCTTAAGGGGTTAAAGGGGTACTCCGGCCATAGACATCTTATCCCTTATCCAAAAGATAGTGAATAAGATGTTTGATTGTGGGGGGCCCGCCGCTGTGACTCCCGTGATCTGCGTGCAGCACCCAGCATTCTGTGCCCCCTCTATTCATGTCCATGGAAGTGGGTGTGATGGCCGGAATACCCCTTTAATCTGATGGCAATTTAAATAGATCCTTAAAAAAAAAAAAACAGACAGGTCGTAACGTCACGACTCCGCCCCCGTGTGACGTCACACCCCGCCCCCTCAATGTAAGTCTATGGGAGGGGGCATGACGGCCGTCACTCCCCCTCCCATAGACTTGCATTGAGGGGGCGGGGCGTGACATCACACGGGGCGGAGTCGTGACGTCACCATCTTCCGTTCCCGTGGTCGGGTGCCAGAACTTCCAGCGCTGCCGGAAGCAGATAGAGGTGGGTGCTGCATGCTATATTGTGGGGGTCCCCAGCAGCAGGACCCCCGCGATCAGACATCTTATCCCCTATTCTTTGGATAGGGGATAAGATGTCTAGGGGCGGAGTACCCCTTTAAATTTGGATCCATTCAAAACCGATGTCAAACACTAATGTGAACTCAGCCTTACTTTTCTGTTGTTCTAAGTTCAATCCTTAAACTTTTTGTCATATTTTCTAACCTACTTTCCAGCCCGTCGTGTCAGTCAAGAGATCATTGTCGCTGCCAACTCATAGTATAATTTACACAGCGGATACAATGTATCTTTAGCGGAAATTGTACTTTCACGTCACAATGACCTTAGAATAACTTGTAATGCCTCCAAATGGAGCTTTGTATCTATCGCTAAACTCCCAGCAGAATAATTGCTATTAAAGACCTAATGGTCCCCCCCCCCACTCCACTCCGCTCTCTATAATAACTCCAGATTTACAAGACTGTCAATTATTAAGAGAAAAGATTCTAATTTGGATGAGAGTATGACACAACCCGGCGGGCTGAATATAAATGTCTTTGTTATGTTCCATTATGCAACATTTAGAGTCTAAAAGTCTTCGTCTGGCGTCATCAGACTCTGATGAATGGGAAATGAGTTATTTTACTCCATCAAAGAGCGGAAATTATTATTTGAATGGAAAGTGGAAAAATGATAAGATGATAGGTGCTATAATCGGACCAGGATACCCCCAGCACAATGGTTACAATGTCCGCTCTGTGATAAACATAACCTTCGTAAAGTAGAGAGGATGAGAGGCTCTTATGTGTGAATAACATCCACTTCACATAGAATATTATTGGAACTACATGAACCTGGGGACAGATAATAGAAAGTGACAGAAAATCACGAGCACAAAGTAAACTCAGTAACTTCCTCCCTGAGTCTGCTGTGCTGTGTCTCTTCATCCAGTCACTGCAGGCTGCTCTGTTACCCCCCTCCTCTCTGTTTTCATGCTGCAGTCTGATAGGACAGGAGTGAGCACAGAGGAGCGCTAGTCCCGCCCTCACTTCCTGGACCTTGTCCCTGCCTGTGCTTCAGCTGGGACAAAGATGATGCTGCAACTGGACAGGATTATGTTCTGGATGCTATGGGGACCCCTTGTGGTCTTTTTTTTTCTTTTTTTTTTTAAAGCCATGATTTCCATAAGGAGATTTTTTGTAATTAATTATATTAGAAAGTTTAATGTTTTGCCGAGATGTACAACACATAAAAAGTTCTTGATTCTGACAGTGCCCATAAGAAAATCTATTTTTTATTTTCTTTCTATCACTCTGCACTTTGTACAGGTGCATTTTTTGTGAAAAGTAAAAAACATACAGAAAAAAAGCGCAACCATGTGACGTTATTCCTTTCAATAAGTAGGTGGAGTGCTGTGGTGAAAGATGCTCACCTGGGTGTGTTGTACTGTGGGCACAACACCAATTTGCGTATATGGCCAACACACAGTGGCTCAGTAAATCTGGAGTGCAGCCGACATCGATCCCGTCCTTCGGGCGGTCAGAGAATCAGAGTTGAAGCCGGTGCGGACTCAGCAGGAAAAAAAGATGTCCTTGCGGCGCTCTCCCAAGAAGATAACTTATTTCTAACCGGAACCACGGACTGGTAAAATAACAAAGATTTATTTAACATAGGTGATACACGGACAACACGTTTCGAGGGGCAGGACCCCCTCTTCGTCAGGTCCGTTCAGGACCTGACGAAGAGGGGGTCCTGCCCCTTGAAACGCGTTGTCCGTGTATCACCTATGTTAAATAAATCTTTGTTATTTTTCCAGTCCGTGGTTATAGTTAGAAATGATTTATCTTCTTGGGAGAGCGCCGCAAGGACATATTTTTTTCCTGCTGAGTCCGCACCGGCTTCAACTCTACACTTTGTACACCGTACTGGGAATGCGAAAATAGAATTTCAGAAATTTGTGCAAATTTATTAGGAAAAACAAAAACTAAAATTGTGCATGGATATTAGTATTCAGACCTTTCATTAGAATTCAGACCATTCAGCCCTGTCACAGCTGACAATACAAAGAGCAAAAACCAAGCCATGGGGGGTAATTAACTGCCTGTAGAGCTCAAAGACCGGATTGTGTGGAGGCACAGATCTGGAAAGGGGACAAAACATTTCTGCTGAAAGTTCCCAATAGTGTTGAGCGGCATAGGCCATATTCGAATTCGCGAATATATGGACGAATATTCGTCATATATTCGCTAAATTTGCATATTCGTAATATTCACGTTTTATTTTCGCATATGTGAAAATTCGCGTATGCGAAAATTATCATGCACAAAAATTAGTATAAGTGAAAATTCGGGTATGCGAAAATATGCATATGCTAATTTTCGCATGTGCGAAAATTCGCACGCCAGTCTCACACAGTAGTATTAGAGCCTTCTTTAAGCCACACAAGCTGGAAGCAGAGAGGGATGATCACTGTGATGTGTACTGTGATAAAAGAACAAAACAAAACAAAAAAAAACGAATATTCGTAATTACGAATATATAGTGCTATATTCGCGAATATTCGTGGATTCGCGAATATGCGATATTCGCAAATGAAATTCGCATTGCCAATATTCGCGAGCAACACTAGTTCCCAAGAGCTCAGTGGCCTCCATAACTTTCATGGAAGAAGAGGGAACAACCAGGACTCTTCCTAGAGCTGCCGCCCAACCAAACTGGGGAATCAGGGGAGAAGGAAATGACCAAGAACCCAATGGTCAGTCTGGCTGAGCTCCAAAGATCCTATTTTCGTCTAAAACAACAAAGGTTGTTTAAAAAATAAATAAATAAAATAAAATATCGGACAAAAAGTACATAAAAATAGTAACATAGCTAAGACAGTTAAAAAATGACATATTTCCATCACATTCAACCGAAGAGGATACGTCTCTACGATTTTATGATGTGTGAACTAAGGCCGCATTCATATCATTATTGTTACGATTTACAATGATAATGTTAAAAAAAATCAGAAATGATTAAATGGGAAGACAAATATTGGTCAACCCCAATTTTCCATCAGACAGAAAATTGAGTGAAAACAAACGAAACAGGAGCCTGTGTTGGATACAATTTGGCCATAGAAGTCAATGAATACATCTAAATATATATGACTCTATACGATTTTTAAGGATAGAATCATATGAACTCATCAGGTGCAAAAATGGTGATGTGAATGCAGCCTTAGTCTTAGGCCGGGTGTTGCTGATATTTTCCTCTGCAGATATTGCTGTAAATCACAATCACAGAAATGAGCTAATCGATTTTCAATTGAATTTGAATTTGCTCTGAATTTCTTAAATAAATTAAGATTCGTCCAAATTTTTGTGGATTTGTTTTGGGTGAGTTGAATACAAGAGCAGGGACTCCTGTCAAAGGCAAGTGTCCCTGCTCTTGTACTTTGAATGCCTCACCGCTCAGGTAACATTTGTAAAAAAAAATATCCCAAGGTTCTACCATTTACTAGAACTTTCTAAAGTAAAATACAAAGCTGCTACTTTGGCAAAATTGCAGATTTTCATTTTACATATTTTTTTTTTAATGTATTTTGGCGCCCTGTCCATAGTGTAACGGAACTGGATCCTCTACCTGTGTGGATGATGACTCGGACCGTATCGGGGAGCGGAGTCTAAGGTGCCGCTGGTCTTCACCAGAGCCCGCCGCAAGGCAGGATGGGCTTGCTGCGGCAGGTGACACCCAGGTTGCTAACCCGGCTTGACCACACAGGTAACTGGGCAAGGCGAGGTACCGAAGGAGGAGGCTGTAGTGTAGTCAACGTAGCAGAAGGTCAAGGCAGGCGGCAAAGGTTGGTAATCAAAAAACATAGCAGGAAGGTCTGGATACACGGGTATGGCAAAACAGGCAATAGGGAATGCTTTCTCTCAGGCAATAGGCACTGAAGATCCGGCAGGGGGTGTGGGAGGTGCAAACAACTTATAATGTAGTGTCAGGTGCTTTTACTAATTATGGGCGTACTGGCCCTTTAAATTTCAGCGCTTCTGCACATGCTCGCCCTAAGGGACGGGGAGGCGTGTGCCAGAGAGAGTGAGAGAGCTGCAGGAGCAGAACGAGTTGAGTGACAGGCTGGGATTCGGATGCGGGTGCGTCCCATGATGCGATTCCCGGCCCCACCGGCGGTTGGGGACACGGGGACACTGCTACACACTGCACCGGCCGGAGCGCAGTGTGTATCACATAACAATATCACGTGACCACAGTGATCAATTGATACCCTGGAAATTACGTTACCATGGACCAAATACTGAGTCTGTAGATGGCAAACTGCTGCTCGGGTCACGTGTCGTGATATCACTATGGACAACGTTATCCATAGAGACCAATGGTGGGATGGACGGAGAGGCACCTAAAATTATATAGATTTTTTTATACTTTGTAAGACACTGGCCCTGATTTACTAAGAGTGTTGTGTAGTTTTCTTTGTGGGTTTTAATTCCCTACAATTTATTTCCCCCGGTATTTACTAAGGTTTCCCTACATTTTGCTTTTCTTACACATTCTCTGATCTGTCGGGTTTTCCTCAGCTCAAATCTACCAAATTTTCTGTGGAAACCTTAGTAAATATGTTGGGTTTTTGTGCAAATGTCGGGAGCACGCCCCTTTTCGGAGACTACGCCCCCTTTTACCGGAAAGCACGCCCCCTTTTCGGGTTTTCTAAGCAAAATGGAGGGTTAGTTGGGGTTTTTTCAATTCTGGCGCAAATTCTGGCACACAACCCGACAAAACATGTCGGGTTTGTAATAGTAAATGAGGGTCATTTTGTACAAATCTCTACTTCCAAATGATATTGTCTATACACTATATATACAGTCATGGCCATAAATGTTGGCACCACTGAAATTTCTCTAGAAAATGAAGTATTTCTCACAGGAAAGGATTGCAGTAACACAGGTTTTGCTATACACATGTTTATTCCCTTTGTGTGTATATATATATATATATAGATCTCCTCTCCTCTGTATATATATATATATATTGCAGTAACACAGGTTTTGCTATACACATGTTTATTCCCTTTGTGTGTATATATATATATAGATCTCCTCTCCTCTGTATATATATATATATATATATATATATATATATATATATATATAGATCTCCTCTCCTCTGTATATATATATATTGCAGTAACACAGGTTTTGCTATACACATGTTTATTCCCTTTGTGTGCATATATATATATATATATATATATATATATATATATATAGATCTCCTCTCCTCTGTATATATATATATATATATTGCAGTAACACAGGTTTTGCTATACACATGTTTATTCCCTATGTGTGTGGGTATATATATAGATCTCCTCTCCTCTGTATATATATATATATTGCAGTAACACAGGTTTTGCTATACACATGTTTATTCCCTTTGTGTATATATATATATATATATATATAGATCTCCTCTCCTCTGTGTGTGTGTGTATATATATATATATATATATATATATATATATATATATATTGCAGTAACACAGGTTTTGCTATACACATGTTTATTCCCTTTGTGTGTATATATATATATATATATATATATATAGATCTCCTCTGTGTGTGTGTATATATATATATATATATATATATATATATATATATTGCAGTAACACAGGTTTTGCTATACACATGTTTATTCCCTTTGTGTGTATTGGAACTAAACCAAAAAAGGAGGAAAAAAAAGCAAATTGGACACAATTGGGGAGATTTATCAAAACTTGTGCAGAGGAAGAGTGGTGCAGTTGCCCATAGCAACCAATCAGATTGCTTCTTTCATTTTCCACAGGCCTCTAAAGAGGCCTGTGGAAAATGAAAGAAGCAATCTGATTGGTTGCTATTGGCAACTGCACCACTCTTCCTCTGCACAGGTTTTGATAAATCTCCCCCAATGTCACCAAACTCCAAAAATGGGCTGGACAAAATTATTGGCACCTTTAACTTAATATTTGGTTGAACACCCTTTGGAAAAAATTACTGAAATCAGTGTCTTCCTATAACCATCAATAAGCTTCTTACACCTCTCAGCCGGAATGTTGGACCATTCTTCCTATAACCATCAATAAGCTTCTTACACATCTCAGCCGGAATGTTGGACCACTCTTCCTATAACCATCAATAAGCTTCTTACACATCTCAGCCGGAATGTTGGACCACTCTTCCTATAACCATCAATAAGCTTCTTATACCTCTCAGCCGGAATGTTGGACCACTCTTCCTATAACCAGCAATAAGCTTCTTACACCTCTCAGCCGGAATGTTGGAGCACTCTTCCTATAACCATCAGTCTGCCCCCCCCCCCCCCCCCCGATCTCCCGTACATGGATCCGGCAATGCTGCGACTCGGCGTGGCTAATGCCTGTGTCCTCGACAACATGGCCCCCTCCATTCAGCTCTATGGGAGAGGCGGTAAAGCACGAATGCTGCATCTCCGCCTCTCACATAGAGATACATGAAGGAGGCGTGTCGGCCGTGGCGTATTGCTGCAGACAACACGCCTACTGCACGGGAAAGCCTCTGCAGAGCTGGGGCCCTTTACAGCACTAGGTGTCTATGGCTGCAGATCTCCTTAGAAAGTTTTTTCTATTAATCAAGGAGGAAAAAAAACAAAAATACAAAAATAAAAATTTGCCGCCTTAAAGGGGTACTTCAGTGGAAAAAGTTTATTTATTTATTTATTTATTTTTATCAACTGGTGCCAGAAAGTTAAACAGATTTGAAAATTACTTCTATTAAAAAAAAAAAATCTTAATCCTTCCAGTACTTATGAGCTGCTGAATACTACAGAGGAAATTATTTTCTTTTTGGAACACTGAACTCTCTGCTGACATCTCTGTCCATTTTAAGAACTTTCAAGAGTAGGAGAAAATCCCCATAGCAAACATATGCTGTTCTGGACAGTTCCTAAAATGGACAGAGATGTCAGCAGAGAGCACTGTGGTCATGATGTCAACAGAGAACTCTGTGTTCCAAAAAGAAAAGAATTTCCTCTGTAGTATTCATCAGCTAATAAATACTGGAAGGATTAAGATTTTTTAATAGAAGTCATTTACAAATCTGTTTAACTTTGTGGCACCAGTTGATAAAAAAAAAAAAAAAAAAAAAAAAAAAAAAAACAGTTTTCCACTGGAGTAAGGTGTTAATTACCACTGTCAAAGGGCATATCAGCAGTCATTAAAGGGGTACTTCGGTGGAAAACTTTTTTTTTTTTAAATTAACTGGTGCCAAAAATTTAAAACAGATTTGTAAATTACTTCTATAAAAAAAATCTTAATCCTTCCAGTACTTAATAGCGGCTGTAAACTACACAGGAAATTCTTTTCTTTTTGGATTTTTTTGTCACGACCACAGTGCTCTCTGCTGACACCTCTGTCCATGTCAGGAACTGTCCAGAGCAGGAGAGGTTTTCTATGGGGATTTTCTCCTGCTCTGGACAGTTCCCTGGCATGGACAGAGGTGTCAGCAGAGAGCACTGTGGTCATGACAGAAAAGAAATAAAAAAAGAAAAGAATTTCCTCCGTAGTATACAGCCGCTGATAAGCAGGGCCGGCCTTAGGGGTGTGCGAGCTGTGCGGCCGCACAGGGCGCCATAGCAACAGGGGCGCCGGGCGGCCAACACAGCTCGCACCAGGTATATATAATTTGTATTGCCCGACACCCGGGAAATGCAGTTCCGGGCGCCAGACAGTTAACTTCTTCAAACATTTAGCCCTGCTTCTGGCAAGCAGCGCTAAATGCCAGTGTAATGAAGAAAACTGTGCCCTGTAGCGGAATGTGACCCTCCGCACAGGGACACAGTTTTCTGCTTTGCAGGCCGCTCCCTCTCATTCCATTCCCACTACCCTCCCTCAACTGTGTCCCTATGCGGAGGGTCACATTCCGCTTCAAGGCACAGTTTTCTTCATTACACCAAAAGGCTTCACTTACCCCGCCCTCCTCCGCGTCTCCGGTTGGCTGGTGGTCGGAGTCTGAAGAGGGACGTCGCACATGTGACGTACCTCCGCAGACCCGCACAGGACGTCAGTGACGTCACTCGTCAGGCCGCCGCCGGAGAGAAGAGAAGCACAGCGCAGGACAGGTAAGGTTGTCCTTGTGTGTGTGTGTGTGTGTGCATGTGTGGTTGTCTGTGTGTGTGCGCATGTGTGGTTGTCTGTGTGTGTGTGTGTGTGTGCATGTGTGGTTGTCTGTGTGTGTGCATTTGTCTGTGTGTGTGTGTGCATGTGTGGTTGTCTGTGTGTGTGCGCATGTGTGGTTGTGTGTGTGTGTGTGTGCATGTGTGGTTGTGTGTGTGTGTGTGTGTGTGTGTGCATGTGTGGTTGTCTGTGTGTGTGCGCATGTGTGATTGTCTGTGTGTGTGTGTGTGTGTGTGCGCATGTGTGGTTGTCTGTGTGTGTGTGTGTTTGTGTGTGTGTGTGTGTGTGCATGTGCGGTTGTCTGTCTCTGTGTGTGGGCGTGGGGGTACAACAATGCTACCGAATTTGGGGAACCTGCTTCTTCCTAATGTGGGGCTATACTGCACCTAATGTGGGGGAGCTATACTGCACCTAATGTGGGGGAGCTATACTGCACCTAATGTGGGGGAACTATACTGCACCTAATGTGGGGAACTATACTGCACCTAATGGGGGAGAACTATACTGCACCTAATGTGGGGGAGCTATACTGCACCTAATGTGGGGAGCTATACTGCACCTAATGTGGGGGAGCTATACTGCACCTAATGTGGAGAGCTATACTGCACCTAATGTGGGGGAGCTATACTGCACCTAATTTGGGGGAACTATACTGCACCTAATGTGGGGAAACTATACTGCACCTAATGTGGAGAGCTATACTGTACCTAATGTGGGGAACTATACTGCACCTAATGTGGGGGAACTATACTGCACCTAATGTGGAGAGCTATACTGCACCTAATGTGGGGAACTATACTGCACCTAATGTGCGGGGAACTATACTGCACCTAATGTGGGGAAACTATACTGCACCTAATGTGGAGAGCTATACTGCACCTAATGTGGGGAACTATACTGCACCTAATGTGGGGGAACTATACTGCACCTAATGTGGGGAACTATACTGCACCTAATGTGGGGGAACTATACTGCACCTAATGTGGGGGAACTATACTGCACCTAATGTGGGGGAACTATACTGTACCTAATGTGGGGGAGCTATACTGCACCTAATGTGGGGGAACTATACTACACCTAATGTGGAGAGCTATACTGCATCTAATGTGGGGAACTATACTGCACCTAATGTGGGGGAACTATACTGTACCTAATGTGGGGAGCTATACTGCACCTAATGTGGGGAGCTATACTGCACCTAATGTGGGGGAACTATACTGCACCTAATGTGGAGAGCTATACTGGACCTAATGTGGGGAACTATACTGCACCTAATGTGGGGGTAACTATACTGCACCTAATGTGGGGAACCTATACTGCACCTAATGTGGAGAGCTATACTGCACCTAATGTGGGGAACTATACTGCACCTAATGTGGGGGAACCATACTGTACCTAATGTGGGGAGCTATACTGCACCTAATGTGGGGGAACTATACTGCACCTAATGTGGAGAGCTATACTGCACCTAATGTGGGGAACTATACTGCACCTAATGTGGGGAAACTATACTGCACCTAATGTGGAGAGCTATACTGCACCTAATGTGGGGAACTATACTGCACCTAATGTGGGGGAACTATACTGTACCTAATGTGGGGGAGCTATACTGCACCTAATGTGGGGAACTATACTGCACCTAATGTGGGGAACTATACTGCACCTAATGTGGGGGAACTATACTGCACCTAATGTGTGGGAACTATACTGTACCTAATGTGGAGAGCTATACTGCACCTAATGTGGGGAGCTATACTGCACCTAATGTGGGGGAACTATACTGCACCTAATGTGGGGGGAACTATACTGCACCTAATGTGGGGGAGCTATACTTCACCTAATGTGGAGAGCTATACTGCACCTAATGTGGGGAACTATACTGCACCTAATGTGGGGGGAACTATACTGCACCTAATGTGGGGAAACTATACTGCACCTAATGTGGAGAACTATACTGCACCTAATGTGGGGAGCTATACTGCACCTAATGTGGGGAACTATACTGCACCTAATGTGGGGGAACTATACTACACCTAATGTGGGGGAAAATACTGCACCTAATGTGGGGGAGCTATACTGCACCTAATGTGGGGAGCTATACTGCACCTAATGTGGGGAACTATACTGCACCTAATGTGGGGGGAACTATACTGCACCTAATGTGGGGAAACTATACTGCACCTAATGTGGAGAGCTATACTGCACCTAATGTGGGGAACTATACTGCACCTAATGTGGGGGAACTATACTGTACCTAATGTGGGGGAGCTATACTGCACCTAATGTGGGGAACTATACTGCACCTAATGTGGGGAACTATACTGCACCTAATGTGGGGGAACTATACTGCACCTAATGTGGGGTAACTATACTGTACCTAATGTGGAGAGTTATACTGCACCTAATGTGGGGAGCTATACTGCACCTAATGTGGGGGAACTATACTGCACCTAATGTGGGGGAACTATACTGCACCTAATGTGGGGGAACTATACTGTACCTAATGTGGGGGAGCTATACTGCACCTAATGTGGGGGAGCTATACTGCACCTAATGTGGGGGAACTATACTGCACCTAATGTGGGGAACGATACTGCACCTAATGTGGGGGGAACTATACTGCACCTAATGTGGGGAAACTATACTGCACCTAATGTGGGGAACTATACTGCACCTAATGTGGGGGAACTATACTGTACCTAATGTGGGGGAGATATACTGCACCTAATGTGGGGGAACTATACTGCACCTAATGTGGGGAACTATACTGCACCTAATGTGGAGAGCTATACTGCACCTAATGTGGGGGAACTTTCCACCGGAGTACCCCTTTATGAGGTTAAATTTGTCTGGTTAAATGAAAGCGGAGTTGTGATTTGGTTTCTACGGGCAACGGTTTTGACTTTTAGTGGTTGTTTTATCTGCAGGATAGGGGATAAGTGTCTGACTGCAATCTTCTGTACGGGGCCTCGGCTCTGCTGCGGCTCTCCTCCCCTCCATGTATCTCTATAAGCTGCTCCGCCTCTCCCATAGAGCTGTCGGTCGGACCCCCTGCGATCACTTATCCCCTATCCTGCAGATAGGGGGATGGGTGTCTATGGCTGCAGTACTTCTTTAACCACTTAAGGACCCAGGGCGTACCTGTACGTCCTGAGTCCGCTCATGTTCTATAACGTATCATAGCGGGTCGGGCCCGGCCTCTAACAACAGCTGGGAACCGTGGCTAATAGCGCTATTAACCCTTTAGATGCGGCGTTCAAATTTGATTGCCGCATCTAAAGTGAAACTAAAGTGCTGCCAGTTAGCTCAGGGGCTGTTCGGGACCGCCGCAGTGATATCGTGGCATCCTGAACAGCTGTAGGACACGAGGAGGGTCTCCTACCTTACCTGCCTGGTGTCCGATCGCCCAATGACTGCTCAGTGCCTGAGATCCAGACATGAGCAGTCAAGCGGCAGAATCATCGATCAATGGTTTCCTATGAGAATCCAGTGATCAATGTAAAAGATCAGTGTGTGCAGTGTTATAGGTCCCTATGGGAGCTATAACACTATAAAAAAAAAGTGAATAAAGATCATTTAACCCCTTCCCTAATAAAAGTTTGAATCACTCCCCTTTTCCCATTTAAAAAAAAAAAAAAAAAACTGTGTAAATAAAAATAAACATATGTGGTATCGCCGTGTGCGGAAATGTCCGAATTATAAAAATATATTGTTAATTAAACCGCACGGTCAATGGCGTATGTGCAAAAAAATTCCAAAGTCCAAAATAGCTATTTTTGGTCACTTTTTATATAATGAAAAGACGATCAATATGTCCAATCAATACAAAAACGGTTGCGCTGACAACTTCAGATCACGACGCAAAAAATGAGCCCTCACACCGCCCCATACACGGAAAAATAAAAAAAGTTATAGGGGTCAGAAGATGACAATTTTTAACGTATTCATTTTCCTACATGTAGTTATGATCATTTTAATGTGTGGACCTACAGAATAGTGATAAGGTGTTATTTTTACCGAAAGATGTACTACGTACAAACGGAAGCCCCCCCCACCAAAAAAAATTGTGTTTTTTCTTCAATTTTGTCGCACAATCATTTTTTTTAACCCGTCTCTCTGTGAATTTTTGGGTAAAATGACTGATGTCATTACAAAGACGAATTGGTGGCGCAAAAAATAAGCCGTCAGATGGATTTTTAGGTGCAAAATTGAAAGAATTATGATTTTTTTAAAGGTAAGGAGGAAAAAACGAAAGTGCAAAAACTGAAAAACGCTGAGTCCTTAAGGGGTTAAAGGGAGATTTATCAAAACCTGTGTAGATGGAGAGAGCGGTGCAGTTGCCCATAGCAACCAATCAGATCGCTTCTTTCAATTTTAAAAGGGTCTCTGGAAAATGAAAGAAGCGATCTGATTGGTTGCTATGGGCAACTGCATCACTCCTCCTCTACACAGGTTTTGATAAATCTCCCCCTTCGGGGGAGATTTATCAAAACCTGTGTAGAGGAGGAGTGGTTGCCCATAGCAACCAATTTGAGCCTACGTGCAAACTCTGAGGTAAAATGTCACATTCTACTTTAGATTCGAGAACTCGAGGGCAAAATTCCTGAAAACCTTCGGCAATGTGAGGGGGAAGAGACCGCGGACACACCCGACTGTAACCACGCCTACTTCAGGCGGCACTACGCTGTGGGCGGGGCACCCTTTATAAAGCTTCAGCTATAGGGGCGTGTCTGACGCTCGCCCCGCCCCCCCATGCTTAGCTCCTCGGCTGTTTTTGTAACGTGCCCGGACAGGTGACAGGCGATCGTGTCCCGGAAGAGGCACCAATGGTCGGATTTGTAAGGCGCCACCTCGGCCACGCCCCGACCAATCAGAGAGAGGGGGAGCGGAATGTGCAGCCAATGGGCGGGCGCGGGGCGGGGTCCTGTCACGTTGCACGGTGAATGTGTGTTGTGTGAGAAGATGGGGAGTCAGAAGGGGTTCGCGGTGTGAGGTGTGTGAGGCCCGAGCTGTGCCGCTTCTTATCCGCCTGCTGCTCATAGGAGTGTACGGTGTCACCGAGTCCTCGGGTACAACATGAGGCGCCCTGACAGCTGCCACCAGGGTGAGTCCTCAGGTGCCCGTTATACCTGTATCCATTGTATCTATATACTGCATATATGTTTATTGTATCTATATATACTGCATATATATGTTTATTGTATCTATAGAATGTATCTATATATACTGCATATATGTTTATTGTATCTATATACTGCATATATATGTTTGTTGTATCTATATGCTGCATATATATATATATATATATATATATATATATATGTTGTATCTATAGAATGTATCTATATATACTGCATATATGTGTTTATTATATCTATATATACTGCATATGTGTTTATATCTATAGTGTGTGTGTGTGTGTATATATATATATATATATATATATATATATATATATATAATATACACACTGCATGTGTTTGTATCTATATACTGCATATATGTGTTTATTGTATCTATAGAATGTATCTATATATACTGCATATATATGTTTATAGTGTGTGTGTGTATATGTGTATATATATACACTCTGTATATGTGTGTTTATATCTATAGTGTGTGTGTATATATATATATATATATATATATATATATACACACTGCATATATGTTTATTGTATCTATATACTGCATATATGTGTTTATTGTATCTATATACTGCATATATGTGTTTATTGCAACTATTGGCACATACATGTCCTATGTGCCCATTGTTACATTGTATCTATATCTGTTTCCCAACCAGGGTGCCTCCAGCTGTGGCAAAACTACAATTCCAGCCTTCAGCTTTCCGGCATGCTAGGAGTTGTAGTTTTGCTACAGCTGGAGGCACCCTGGTTGGGAAACACTGATCTATATACTGTTTTTATCTACTTGTTTCTTTCTATATATATTGCATATATGTGTTTATTGTATCTAGTGCCTCATACCTGTCATATGTGACCTTCATTACATTGTGAGCACAGCTGTGTTTATATCTATATACTATGTATTCATGTATGTATTGTATCTAGTGTGTGTGGCTATATCCTGTGTACTGTGTATCTATACATGTATTGCATCTAGTGTGCGTAGCTATATCCTGTGTATCTATGTATGTAGTGTGTGTGTGTGGCTATATCCTGTGTACTGTGTATCTATGTATGTATTGTATCTAGTTCCCCTTACATGTCGCTATTATTGTTACATCTGTGTTTTATATCTAGACTGTATACAGTATGTGTTTATCTATATACAGTATTACAGTATATCTGTGTATTGTATCTAGTACCCATTATTATTATGTTACATCGTATATATATATATATATATATATATATATATATATATATATATATACCATTGAAATGACTGTCTGTTTGATATTGCCGCGACTAGATGGCGGTTTTTATTGACTATTTTCAGATTGTATTGATTGGTTAATATCACTATTCTCTAATCTGCGGCCCTCCAGCTGTTGCAAAACTACAACGCAGGCTGTAAGGGTATGCTGGGAGTTGTAGTTTTGCACAGCTGGAGAGCCACGCCCAATGGAAGGTTGGCAGGGCATGCTGGGGGTTGTTGTTGTTTTTTGCAGCAGCTGAAAATCTGCAGGTCAGACAGGGCTGTGACATCATGATGGGTGATACCCAAATTTTGGTCCCCTTTGGCCATGATAGATAAATAGGGTATTAGGGGTACAGGGTTGACAGGTGACATTGCTAGGGTAGGCTGGGGGTTGTAGTCTAAGTGTTTAGAGGTGGTGGTGGTTGTTGTGGCCGCAGCGCACACAGGTGGGGGTGTAAGTATAAAGGGATTTGGTGTGAGCGGCGGATTATTATTTTTTTCCTTTGTTGATTGATCCATTGGGACGTCAGGAGCTCCTGAGAGTCGGTGACCAGATCATGTGGATTCCAGGGAGCTGACACATGACAGCAACGGCTAAGCTGTGTCCTAACAGGGATCATCTGCAACCTGTGGGGCTCCAGCTGGGGGGGAACTATAACTCCCAGCATGCCCAGATCATTGCATTGGGGGCAGTGTTTCCCAACCAGGGTGCCTCCAGCTGTTACAAAACTACAACTTCCAGCATGCCTGGATCATTGCATTGGGGGCAGTGTTTCCCAACCAGGGTGCCTCCAGCTGTTGCAAAACTACAACTTCCAGCATGCCTGGATCATTGCATTGGGGACAGTGTTTCCCAACCAGGGTGCCTCCAGCTATTTCAAAACTACAACTTCCAGCATTCCCAGATCATTGCATTGGGGGCAGTGTTTCCCAACCAAGGTGCCTCCAGCTGTTGCAAAACTACAACTTTCAGCAAGTTGTAGTTTTGCAACAGCTGGAGGCACCCTGGTTTGGAAACACTGCCTATGAGTGCACTGAAAAATATCTAAAATACCTTTTTATATGCAATGGCATGCTATGAGTTGTAGTTCCACCGCCACAGGTTGTTGGCTGTCCGGGCTTGCTGAAAGTTGTAGATTTGCAACAGCTGGAGGCACACTGGTTGGGAAACACTGCATTTCCCAACCAGGGTGCCTCCAGCTGTGGCAAAACTATAACTTCCAGTATGCCCAGATCATTGCATTGGAGGCAGTGTTTTCCAACCAGGGTGCCTCCAGCTGTTGCAAAACTACAACTTTCAGCAAGCCCAGACAGCCAACGGCTGTCCGGGCTTGCTGAAAGTTGTAGTTTTGCAACAGCTGGAGGCACCCTGGTTGGGAAACACTGCCGATGAGTTCACTGAAAAATATCTAAAATACCTTTTTATATGTAATGGCATGCTAGGAGTTGTAGTTCCACCGCCACAGGTTGATCATCATTGCATTGGGAGGTGCCTTATGGATCTAAATCTTTTAGGGTATGCTGAGAGTTATAGTCCCACAGCAGATGGAGCGGCCGCAGGTTGTAGTTCATTGCGGTCGCTTTCAGGGCATGATGGTAGTTGTAGTCCCCAGCAGCTGGAGAGTCACATTGTGCTGGTCAATGTATTGTGAAATACCTAACATTTCTGTAACTTTCAGGCCATGCTGGGAGTTATAGTTCCCCAGCAGATGGATTGCTACAGGTCAGAATAATTGCACTGGGAAGTATCTAATGTACATGCGGTTTTTAGGGCTTGCTGGGAGTTTCAGTTCCCAACAGCTGGAGAGCCATAGGCTGCAGGATAATGCATTGGGAATTACCAAACCCTTTCATTATTATTTATTTGCAGCCAGTCTGAAAAAATAGTACAATGCTGGGGGTTGTAGTTCTACAGAAGCTCTAGAAGTAAAAGTATTATGACCTCTAACTGCATTAGGCAGAGTCTCAGTGTAGTGTAAGTGCATGCTGAGAGTTGTAGTTGCACAATAGCCCCCTGATAGAATTGTTCTAGGACAGTGTTTTCCCAACCAGGGTTCCTCCAGCTGGTGCAAAGCTACAACTGCCAGCATGCCCGGACAGCCGACAGCTGTCCGGGCATGCTGGCAGTTGTAGCTTTGCAACAGCTGGAGGCACCCCGGTTGGGAAACACTGCATTATACCATGTCAAAGGCTGTCAGGGCATGCTGGAAGTTATAGTTTTGCAACAGCTGCAGGCACCCTGGTTGGGAAACAATGCCCTAGGGGGGTCTTGCCTAGTGGCATTGCTTTAGTGGTATCTGATGAGGGCTGTTAAAGCATGCTGGGAGTTGTAGTTTCTTGCAAAACTAGAATGCCCTTGGGCAATGGTCTCCAACCTGCAGACCTCCAGATGTTGCAAAACTACAACTCGCAGCATGCGCGGACAGCCGACAGCTGTCCGGGCATGCTGGCAGTTGTAGCTTTACAACAGCTGGTGGCACCCTGGTTGGGAAACACTACATTATACCATGTCAAAGGCTGTCCGGGCATGCTGGCAGTTGTAGATTTGCAACAGCTGGAGGCACCCTGGTTGGGAAACACTGCATTATACCATGTCAAAGGCTGTCAGGGCATGCTGAGAGTTATAGTTTTGCAACAGCTGCAGGCACCCTGGTTGGGAAACACTGCTCTAGGGGGGGGTCTTGCCTAGTGGCATTGCTTTAGTGGTATCTGATGAGGGCTGTCAAAGCATGCTGGGAGTTGTAGTTTCTTGCAAAACTAGAATGCCCTAGGGCAGTGGTCTCCAACCTGCAGACTCCAGATGTTGCAAAACTACAACTCCCAGCATGCCCGGACAGCCGTTGGCTGTCCGGGCACGCTGGGAGTAGTAGTTTTGCAACATCTGGAGGTCCGCAGGTTGGAGACCACTGCCCCAGGGGTAACTGATGCCCCAGGTTGTAGATCACTGCAGCATTATATTGTTATTTTGGTGTATTATTTGACTCTGGTATAGTCTTGCATTTTTCCCCTGCGGGGTCTTGTATTAGTCGTGCCCCCTCCTTGAGGTTTGCAGAACGAGGATAATCCTCATCGTGTTGGATGGCACTTGGGTCTGGGAGCAGCGTTGCAGGTCTGTGCCAGACACATGAAGCAGATTGCCACTTATGGCAGAGCCAATGGGAGCGTCCGGGCTCAGCCTGATGCCTCTATTGGTCCTTCTGCTGGTTGGAAGCCGTCAGCTCAGGGATTCACGTGAAGCAGACATGCTTTTCTGAGATGCTGGGCTGCGCACATGCCTCCGCCAGCAGCTCTGATAGGAAACCCTCCGGCAGCCATTGCTATGTCTGAGCTGCAGCAATAGACTCGTGTCTTAGGCTGCAGATTGTACAAAACGGCTGTACGGATACATGTGTGCATGCCCACGTGTGGGGAGTGTGCACTGCGCAGATTACAGCTGCAGTACCCACACACCCTCAGAACTATTATACTTGTAGTCCCCGAGGACATTTTATGCCCCTTCCCAGAATGTAGCAAAAAACAGCATGAAAAACACCAACAATACCATAACGTAAAAAATTCCCCTTAACATTAGGACCTGATAGATGCCGAATTATTGGATATTCTGGATCAGTGGATTTTTGCCGTAGATTGTAAATGTCCCTGCAGCACTGAATGATGACGTGCGGAGTAGGGATCAACCGATTATCAGTTTGGACGATATTATCGGACGATATTCATTATTTTGAACATTATCGGTATCGGCAATTACCTTGCCGATAATGCCCCACCTCCCCTGCCGGAGACCGCCGCCGCCATTGCCTCCCCCATCCCCGGTTTTATAATTACCTGTACCCGGGGTCCGCGCTACTTCTGGCTCCTCCGGCGTGCTGCCCTGCGCAGCGCAATGACGAGTGACATCCTCAACGCGACGTCACCTTCAGTGCGCACAGTGACAGCTCAGGACGCCGCCGGAGCCAGAAGTAGCGTGGACCTTGGGAACAGGTAACTATAAAACAGGGGATGGGGGAGGCAATGGGGCAGCGGCGGCGGTGGTGGTTGTGGCGGCAGGGGGAGAGAAGCGGGTGGCGGCGGCGGCGGACTCTGGCCCCGCAAAAGCCGCTGCAGTTCATTGATTGATTTAAAGCGCCCACTTTAAATCATTAATCTGCAGCGGCTTCTGCAGCGGCTTCTGCAGCGGCTTCTGCAGGGCCGGGTGGGGGGGAAATAGCCGATAACTTTTATACCGGAATATTGGTATAAGTTATCGGCTATCAGCTTGAAAGGTCACAGATTATTGGTATCGGCCCTAAAAAATCGATATCTGTCGATCCCTAGTGCGGAGCTTCTGGGGTTCTCTGTATTTTCTATGGACGCGTTTATGATCTCCCATAGTCTGGACAGGTTACAGACTGCTGCAATAGAACTAAAGTAATGGCACTGTAGAGGATAGACGGGGAGGGCGACACTGAATGCAGGATATTCGGTAAATTTAACAACTGTTATATGTGCCAGAGAAGCAAAAGGTGAGGGGTGCAAAGAGCCTGAGAATCCAGTCTGAAGGGCAATCAAATAATCGAGAAAAATCCGCAGCAATGCACTCGCCTTCATTACTTTATTTCCAATTCATCCGATAAAAGCAGGCAGGCTAGGGTAGAGTAGAACGATAAAACGCCACGGCAGCGCCGGGCGCTGCCGTGGCGTTTTATCGTTCTACTCTGCCCTAGCCTACCTGCTTTTATTGGCTAAATTGGAAACAAAATAAGGCCGGGTTCACACCACGTTTTTGCAATACAGTTTCCGTATCAGGTTTTTGATGAAAAACGGATTCCTCAAAACTGTATCAAAAAGTGTGTACAAATTTTAACCCATATACAGTTAAAAACCGTGTACGGTTTGAAAAATGATGTCAGGTTGCATCTGTTTTTTAAGAAAAAAAAACGTATACGTTTTTTACTTTTCACTCCATTTTGAATAAAGTTTCACTTGTTTGATTGAAATTCCAAGAAAAAAAACTGTGCAAAGTCAAAAACCGTATAGTGAAAACCTGATGGAACCGTACGCACATATACGGTTCTGTACGGTTCCCATTGACTCACATGTAAAAAGAAAAAACGTATACGGTTTAATAGTTTTTCACCCGGACCAAGAAACGTGGTAGACTACAGTTTTGGGTACGGGAAAAAAACGGACAAAACTGTATGAGATGCAAAACGGCCTAAACTGGATGACGCGTTTGACATACGGTTTACAATGTTAAGTCAATTCATACGGTTTTCTATACGGTTCCGTACGGTTTTTAACTTGAAACCGTATTCGGGAACTGTATAACAAAGTTTTAGAGGTGAGTGCATTGCTGCCGATTTTTCTCAATTATTTGAGAACAAAAGTAATGTTATGCTGGGTGTTGTAGTTCTGTTTGGTCCCTAACTGCATTGTTATAAGCATAGCTGCTTAGGACTATCAGGGCTTGCTGAGAGTTGTAGTTTCTTTATAAAGAAGTAGCCCATAGTGGTTTTTGTCGGGGGGGCTGTCAGGACATGCTTGGAGTTGTAGTTCTGTTTCCTTCCTGACTGCATTGTTATGAGTATACATGCTTGGGAGAGTTGTAGTCCTCTATAGACATGTACCACTAGTGGTTTTTGTTGGTGACTGCTAAAGCATTCTGGAAGTTGTAGTTGCACGATACATTCACTTACCCCGAACTACATTGCTATAGTCTGCCACCTGCTGGGCAAGGTTTGCTATTGGTGCGTGCTGGGAATTTTGAAGACTGTTGCTATAGGGTTATCTGATTGGGGCTATCATAGGATGATGCCCTTGCTGAAGTTCCTGTAGGTGTATCTGATGGACTCTCAGTGCATGATGGGAGTTGTAGTTTCTCACACATAGTGTCTCTAGGGCAGTGGGCTCCAAACTGTTGACCTCCTAGATGTTGCAAAACTGGCTGTTCAGGCATGCTGGGAGTTGTAGTTTTGCAACAGCTGGAGGCATCCTGGTTGGAAAATACTGCATTTGACCATGTCAAAGGCTGTCCAGGCATGCTGGGAGTTGTAGTTTTGCAACAACTGGAGGCAATGGCTGTATGGCATGCTATAAGTTGTAGTTTTGCAACAGCTGAAGGCACCCTGGTTGGGAAACGCTGTCAAACGCTGTCAAAGGCTGTCCAGGCATGCTGGAAGTTGTAGTATTGCAGCAGCTGGAAAGCCACAGGATGGGGGAACACCGCTATAATACACATATATCAGAGCCATGTGCCAGGTTGTTGTCAGTAGGTGATACCCTCTCTGTACCTGCCCTCTTTGTGCCAGTGTCGGTCGTGTACCTGTTGGTTAGAAGAGTGTGTTCCTAAATCCTAACCTCACCCTCCTCCTCCCTGGGATCCACCTTCTTATGTACCTCGTGCGGAGTTCCAAAATAGAATACACCAGTGTTCCTCTTACCTGCGCTCTGATCACTTGTTGCGCTCTCCTGATGGTAAGCTCTTGGAACTACTTTTCCTCTTTTATACATTCCTATACACTGAAGTTGTTCTTCTACCCGCAATGGATACAGTTAGTTCTGTCCGTGTCTGGCATCGGGTCAGCTCCTCTAAGAACAGGGATGACGCTTACGGTTACACTTAAATCTCCAGGTCGCACTGACTGATGGCATGTTTATATCGCCAACGTATTCTGTAGTGCTTTACTGGCAGAACACTGACATTGAGATGCACCATTACAATGCTGTTCTTATGCACTCTATATAGGCCTGATGTCATAGTAAGTGTGGTCCTGGATTTCTATTAGGACCGCAGTGTGTTTTTAGGGGATTCTATAGGAATAAGTAATTGTCAGCAATTTGCTCATCCCTAGTAAGACGGCATTCACACCACATTACCGTTCCCATAAAACCGCATGGAACCGTATTGAAAACCGTATACCAAAAGATGCATCCGGATGTGTCAGTTCTGCATCTTGTACAGTTTTATCCGTTCCCCCCCCCCCCCCCCCACCATATACCCAAAACCATAGCCTACCACGGTTTTTGGTCCGGTGAAAAACCGTATTAAAACTGTGTATACTTTTCTTTTTTTTTTTAACATGGTAGTCAATGGGAACCATATGTGCGTACAGTTACATCCGGTTTGTGCCATACGTTTTTTGACTTTGCACATGCGCAGCGCAGTGGAATTTCAATCAAACAAGTGAAACTTTATTCATAATGGAGTGAAAAGTTAAAAACTTATACGTTTTTTTTCTTAAAAAACTGATGCAACCGGATATCATTTTTCAAACCGTATACAGTTTTCAACTGTATATGGGTTACAATTTGTACACACATTTTGATACAGTTTAGTCAGGTTTTGAGGAATACGTTTTATCAAAAACCTGATACGGCCCCCTAGGAGGTTTATGGGGTATTTTTGAGGAATCAGTTATTTAGGAAAGTACAGTTAATGGATGTATTCCATTTATAAAGTGATTGCTTATTATTATGTGTCCCTATGATCTGAAAATAATCCTACAGTTCGTAATACGCTCTACTATCTGCAGGAAAGGAATCCCTTGTTCTTGCAGGCATGCTTTACATGTTACAAAATAGCTTTACTTTATTTTCCTGACATGACTGCTTTCTATTTACATAATACTAGAGTACAGTTTGTATCTTGCCCCTTAACCTGGCAGCTGTAAAGCTTTGCCATAAAGCACTGACGCGCTGCCAACTTTCCGCGGGTTACGTAATGCGCCACTGACTTCACCTGTGCTATAGAACATTGTGTTTTCTCTCTTCTACCACACAAATATTCACTCAAGATAAGATCCAGAACAGGGAGCCAGACGCGTTGATGGGCACGTATCAGGTCTGGGCATAAAAAGGGTTCTCTACAGTACATGTGAATGCATTTGGGGGCCATGAAGTAACTCCATGTAATATTTATCCAGTTTTAACAAACACAATGGCCCTCATTTACTATTCTAAACCCGACTTCTTTTGTCGTTTTTTTTTGTCGCATCTTTGTCTGCGCCATGTCGCAGACATCGTGCGACACCATGCGACATTTTTTCCCGACGGACCCGATGTGGATTCTCCCAAACCCGAAAAAGGGGCGTAACCCGACATTTCTGAGCTTTCCCACGTATTTATTAAGGTTTCCAACCCGAATTAGTTGAATTGTTGTGGATTTTTTCCCGACAGCTCAGAGGAGTTGGAAACCAAAACCAACAAAACCCACGTGCGACAAACAGGATGCGACATAATAATAAATACCAGGGGAAAAAAGCAGTCGGGTAAGAAAGCAACATAGACTTACAACCCGATTTTCTTAGTAAATGAGGGCCAATGTTGCAAAAAGAAGTCAATATTAACACAAGGCTAAGGCTGTTTCAAAGCCACAAATCACAACATATTGGGAGTTGTAGTTTTGGAACGGCTGGAGAACTGCAGGTTGGAGAACACCGTCAATATTGACTTTTTGCAACACTGTATTTGTTCTATCTGATACATTGTGTAGGAGATGGTGGTGAAGGGCATTTGGGGGGCAGAAGTAACTTCATGTAACGTGGTGGTCTCCAACTTGTAACTCACTTGCTGATGTAAGACTTCAACCCCCCAGGCTTGTGGCATTGAGAGTTGTAGTTTTAAAACAACGGGGGGGGGGATTTACAGGTTGGAGACCACCAATCACATACACAACATCTTTAGACCAGTTTTCCCCATCTTCTCCACCATCCCTGATACAACAGTGTGTCCAATTTAATAAATACAATGTTGCAAAAGAAGTCAATATTGACACAGGTGAAACTGGATGAGGCTAAGGCTGCATTCACACCACGTTTTGTACATACGGGTGCCGGATCCGGTGGGGGGAGGGGCAAACCGTGCGCTCCCGTACCCCGGCCTGATCAGCCCGTGACTCCATTTACTTTAATGATCCGACCAGAGTCAAACGGTGACTCCGGTCGGCTCCGTTTTGACCCGTATGCGGTTTCCTGACCGGACCTAAAACTGTAGTATACTACGGTTTTAGGTCCGGTCAGGAAACCGCATACGGGTCAAAACTGAGCCGATCAGAGTCACTGTTTGACTCTGGTCGGATCATTAAAGTAAGTGGAGTCACGGGCTGATCGGGCCGGGGTACGGGAGCGCACGGTTTGCCCATTCACCCCCCCCTGCCAGATCCGGCACCCGTATGTACAAAATGTGGTGTGAATGCACCCTAAGACTGTTTTAAAACTACAACTCCCAACATGCCCGGATTGCCTTCAGCTGTCTCCAATACAATGTATCAGATATAACAAATATAGTGTTGAAAGAAGTCAATATGTGAGACTGTATAACGCCCCTTTCACACTATAAAAAATTCATCCAAAATGAACGTCCGTCATAAAAATCTTGAAAATCGTCCGTTAAACGGCCTTTAGAAAATCCCATTTTAGTCTATGGGACTTTTCTAATAGCCGTTTTAACCCATTATTGCTCGTTATTAATAATGGCCGTTATTTTGTGACGGGCGAATGAACGGTAGAAATAGTACATGCACTATTTTCCCCTATTTCTACCGTTCATTCGCCCGTCACAAAATAACGGCCATTATTAATAACGAGCAATAATGGGTTAAAACGGCTATTAGAAAAGTCCCATAGGCTATAATAGGATTTTCTAACGGCCGTTTAACGGCCAATTTCCGGGGTTTTTATAATGGGCGTTTATAATGGAGGTATATTTATAGTGTTAAAGCAGCCTATGGCTAAGCAGTGTTTTCAAGCTGTTCACAAACTACAACTCCCAACATGCCCTGACAGCCTTCGGCTGTCAGGGCATGTTGGGAGTTGTAGTTTTTTGAACAGCTTAAGAACACTGCTTAGCCCTACAGTCTCACATACTGACTTTTTAACAACACTATATTGTTATATCTGATACATTGTATTGGAGACAGCCGAAGGTAATCGGGGGATGTTGGGAGTTGTAGTTTTGGAACAGCCGGAGAACACTGCTTAGCTTTATAATACTCACATGTCAATATTGACTTTTTGCAACATTTTGTTTTTGTTATATCTGATACATTGTATTTGAGATGGTGGAAAAGTAATGGTTTAGCTTTGTCGCTTACATTCTTTGGCAGCCCGGCTGGTGACCTTTTTGATTGATACGGCTACAAAGTGACTGTCCTATCCAAACCACCAAGGCAGCACATGTGACCAGTCCGTCCTTGAAGCTTTCTCGGTGGAAGCGGGAAAGTGGGCAAGCGAAAGGATCTGAGCGATTGTGACTAGGGAGAAGTTATGGTGTCCAGACCACTGGATCAGGGCATCTCCAGAATGGGCAGTCTTTTATTGGGTTTTTCCAGAATGAAGTGATCCAAGGGAGGACTAGGGTCATTGGGCTGCTGTAAAGCAAATTGCTGAAAAAAGAGATTTTGTTGGTTATGATAGAAAGGAGTCAGTCAGTGACTACTCCTCCCAAATGTACAACTTTTTATGAATGTCACTCCGTGTTCTCCTGCAGCATGTGGTCGTCCTCCTCCTCCTCCTCCTCACGTGGAGGGGCGCTCCCTATGTACAGTACATTCAGACAGTAGGTGTCACCCGGTAACAGATAGGAAGCACTTACTGTACAGGACGTGCTGATCTATGCATCGCCGGGGGATAAATATAACCTCAACACAAGAACCATGACGTCCCCTACAAGAGCCTCGAAAAATGTGTTTTGTTTCTTAAACAAAAATAATAATTAGGAGCCTCACCCCCCCCCCCCCCCCCATTCTCCCTGCGTCCCCTGCTATTGGTGAAAAACATATAGAAAGAGGGGAAGATAAAACGGGAAAGCGCCGCCTACGTACAGAGTTATAAACTGCCACAAATTAAGGGTTTACGTATTAGTAGTGGGGGTGGGGGCTCGAAATCCGGATGCATTTAGATTCCTTTTTAGTCTTGATCTAATTACAGTCATTACTATTGGGATTTTTTATTTATTTTGCACAGCGTTACAGGTCGGCTGCGTGGATAATGAGCTTTCTTAGGATGCATTCACACTGAGTAATTCAAGAGTAATTTTCTCGCGTAATTCCTCTTGATTTCTCCGCTAGTGACAATTGAACATCTTCCCCTTCCATTGACTTTAATGTATTTTACGCTCTTCAGTTCACACTGCGGAAATTACCCTCGCGGAATTCCGCAGCGGAATTCCTTTCCGCTTAAAGAAAGGACATGTTCATTCTTCATGCGGAATCCGCGAGCAGAATTGCATTGAAGTCAATGGTAAAAATAATTTTCAGGTCTAAAATATTTTGCGCTGATTTCGAGCATAATACGCGTGGAAAATATAAGCCTATTGTAGCATAAAATGAACGGAATGTATGTGGAAATAATGCTGAAATCAAGCGAAAATCATGGTGGCGAAATCGGCTCAAAATCCGTTCGAAATGCGAGTGTAATTCTTGCATAATCGGCGTATAATGCGTGCGAATTTTGCTTTAAATTACGCAAGAATTACGCACGGAAAAAAAATATATATTTCGGACCAAATTTTTATGCTCCAATTCCTTGAACTTTACTCGAGTAGTGTGAATGCACCCTTATGAGAAATTGACAGGAGAGATTTAAAGAGAGCTTTTGCGCTGACATCGCCGGGAATGCTGAGAATTGTAGTTTTGCAACAGCTGGAGAGCACCAGGTTTAAAGGGCAAGCTGCCCCATAGTCATTGGGGGCTGACAGATTCCATGCAACAGCTGGCGAGCCCTAGGCTTAAGGGTGCGTTCCCACCTGGCGTATACGCAGTGTATTTCACGCTGCGCAAAATTTACAGCAGCAGCGGGAAATACGCTGCATATTCCTTGCTCACAGGGAACACACAGCCCTATGTGTGTAGTGAGTTTTGGAGGCGGGGCCGTGTTCCGGCGTGACTGACGCGTGGCTCCACCTCCAAAACTTACCGCACACATGGGACTGCCGCCGGAAAGCTCTGTGTGTTTAGTGAGCAAGGAATGTGCAGCGCATTTCCCGCTGCTGCCATAAATTTTGCGCAGCGTGAAATACGCTGTGTATACGCCAGGTGGGAACGCACCCTAAAGGGAATCTGAGAAACTGCCATGGAGAGGATGGAATCGTACCTTAGGTCAGTGTTTTCTAACCAGGATGCCTCCAGCTGTTGCAAAATTACAACTCCCAGCATGCTGAGAGTTGTAGTTTTGCAACAGCTGGAGGTACACTGGTTAGAAAACACTATCTTACTACTTGGTCATGACCAAGATTAAAGGGGTTTTCCATTGGGGGAAAAAAAAAAAGTTTTCATATCAACTGGCTCCAAAAAGGTAAACAGATTTGTAAATTACTTCTATTAAAAAATCTTAATCCTTCCAGGTGTTTTTGTTCTTTTCTGTCTGACCACAGTGCTCTCTGCTGACACCTCTGTCTGTATAACATAGTAGGAGCAAATCCCCTTGGCAAACCTCTCCTGCTCTGGACAGTTCCTGAGACAGACAGGTGTCAGACAGAAAAGAACAACTCAACTTTAGCAGCTGATAAGTACTGGAAGGATGTGGGGAACGAACGCTGGCTGACTGAATTCGGACTGATGCCTGGCCTGGATCAGTCCGAATTCAGCTTTGACATCAGCCGCTCTGCAGATGGCCACTAGGAGACCCCTAGTGGCCGAATTTTCAAAGAGAAAAGAGAGTATTTTAAACAAATTTTTCAAAAATGCTTCATGACATTGCCCATTTAATCCTTCCAGTACTTATCAGCTGCTGTATGCTCCACAGGAAGTTGTGTAGTTCTTTTCAGTCTGAGCACAGTGCTCTCTGCTGACACCTCTGTCTGTGTCAGGAACTGTCCAGAGCAGGAGAGGTTTGCTATAGGGATTTGCTTCTAATCTGGACAGTTCCTGACATGGACAGAGGTGTCAGCAGAGAGCACTGTGGTCAGACTGGAAACAACTACACAATTTCCTGTGGAGCATACAGCAGCTGATAAGTACTAGAAGGATCAAGATTATTAAATAGAAGTAATTTATAAATCTGTATAACTTTCTGGCACCAGTTGATTTTAAATTATTTAGATTTTCTCTCTGGAGTTCCCATTACGATGGAGCTGCCTTCGCATTTGTTCTATTCATACATTAGTGTCTGAACTTCTGGAGATTGCCGAATTCAGCACCCGGGACCCCTATACTTGGGATTCCAGCAGGTGGAGCCCTCATTTTGTATAGGGTATTACTTGATTTGACTAGTTAACAATTGCTGTGGCTTTTTTATTTTTATTATTCCTTCATACTTTTTATGACTTCTAGACAAATGACTATAAGATTATACATTTCTCTGCAGCAGACTGCAGCGCGGAGTCACATGAGGCGGGCACACAGTTACCTGAGGATAGGCATCACCACCATGTGGGCACATAGCCGACAGCTGTGGAGCATTCATGATTCATTTCCCAGGAGGGCGGGGGGCAGCATCACATCCCATGGCTCTATAATCTACACCAGCTTTTACTAATCGTCTGATTCCCATCAGAATTAACCGCTTCCTGTGCATCATTAGAATTAGCTTCACTTATCCAGTGACTGAGGAGGAAGAGCTGATCCCCTCCTAATGAACTCTTCTGTGGTTTTGGTTCTTTTTTTTTAAAGGGGTACTCCAGCCCTGAGACATCTTCTCACCTATCCAAAGGATAGAGGATAAGATGTCTCTCCGCTGGGGACCCCCGCAATCTTGTATTCGTCACCCACCTGTTTAAGCTGCACGCCGCTGTGCCAGCTCACAAACAGCCAGGTGGCAACCACGGGGCCGAAGGATCGTGACGTCACCACTCTGCCCTCGTGGGACGTTACCCCCCCCCCCCCCCCCCGCTATACAAGTCTATGGGAGGGGGCGTGATTGCCACCCCCCGCAACTGCAATGCAAGTCTATGGAAGGGGGCGTGACGGCAGCCCCCACTCCCGCTATGCAAGTCTATGGCCGTCACGCCCCCTCCCATAGACTTGCGGGGTGAGGCATTTTGTCCCCTATCCTTTGGATAGGTGATAAGATGTCTCAGTGCCGGAGTACCCCTTTAATACTACCAGACTGCGGTCAAAGGGGACTCTAGACTACACACCAGACTGCTGATATAGGGGGCGCTCCAGAGTACACACCAGACTTCATGTATAGGGGGCGCTCCAGATAACACACCAGACTGCTGATATAGGGGGTGCTCCATATAACACACCAGACTGCTGATATAGGGGGCGCTCTGGGCATAGAGGAAGAAGTACAGAGCATGGTGCTAAGAATTGGTGAAGAAGTAATTTCAGTTCTTTTTTCTCCCCCATATAGGAAGCATCTAATACCTTTGTTCTTGTGCCTCTGAAGCTGCTTAGAAAACGACAAGAAAACCACAAATGCCACAAAGGTGGAAATCTCCACTGAGTCGTTTTGTTTCACCCATCTTATTCTGGAGGTTAGAAGCCCATATACCAACCTGAGCAGTATTATTTCACTTCCTCCTACAAAAGTGTTCCAAATTTTTGCCGCAGTGTGGGAGGGCGATGTTCCGCCAGGCATCAGTGTTATAACACTTCACCGCCACCATGACCACTGAGGCCCAAAGTGAGGTCTTGATCCAAAATGAGGACTGGTCTACAGCCACGAGAACGGAGGAGGGGAGTCCTCCCGAAAAGACATTTAACTGTGAAACCCCCGAGGAGCATAACTCTGAGCACCATGAGGACATGGAAATGAACTCCAATGGCTCCAATGGCAACGAATCCAGCGGCAACGACTGTAACGGACATGAGTCTAGCGGAACGGATTCCCATGTGAACAAGTCCAACAGGAGATCAAACTGCACCTTCCGAAGACCGAGCAAATCCACCGGCAGCAGCAATAACAGGTAAGAGTGCATTAGAAAAATGTATTTTACATTGGAGAGAGAATTGTTAAAGTTGAATGCGGGCGCAAAACAGAAATTTAAAGGGGTATTCCATTTATTATTTTTTTTGGACTGGGGTAAAAGGGGTATTCCAGTTTTTTTTTTTTTTTTTTTTGACTGCGCTACGGGGGCTGTAGGGTTTGTGTAGTTCATAATATAGTGTCTGTACCTGTTTCATGGCTAGTCTCGCAATTCTTATGTGATCTATGCCGGGTGCTTATTTTTAAGCAGTATACAAAATGTTGTCGTCTCAGTTTATTCCCAGGTTGCAGTTCGGCCCGAGACATTACATCACTAGTCAGGTGTTGAAAGGGAGCCTGTCTGCTTCAATGGGTGGAGCGTCCGCTGGGTGGGGGGATCTGCCTATTATCTACTATCCGTAGGATAGAGGATACATTGTCCTACACTGCAGTACATACTGCACGAAGGAACAGTACTAAAAAACTCCTGCACTCACTGTTCAGCAGGGGACTCGAAGCTCCTATTCGGACATGCCGGAGGAACAGGACCGCAGAAGTGCGTGGGCGCTCAGAGCGCCCACGCACTTCTGCGGTCCTGTTCCTCCGGCATGTCCGAATAGGACCTTCGAGTCCCCTGTTGAACAGCGAGTGCAGGAGTTTTCAGTATTGTTTCTTCGTGCAGTATTTACTAAGGTCTTTCCTTACGTTACGTCCTAGCACCACCGGAGACTCTTTGATGGGTGTGTACCTGCTGCGCCGCTATACCTACCTCGCTCATCTATATGCCTCTATCTGTTGAATAGCTAGTGGGGCCATCCCTGCTTCTCTATAGACACCTACACTGCAGTACCCCTTTAATTATCGGTGCATTCGTAGGATAATAATGATTTGCCTGTTTCTTATTTATCTCCTAAAAGTGAACAAATGGAGAGGACCCGTTCACACAAGGAGCTGATGAGCATGGTGCAAGAGATGAAGCGGCGTCTCCCAGCGGAAAAAGTGGACCGCACCAAACCCAGTACTGTTGATGCGCTGAACTACGCCTTGAAGTGTGTCCGTCAGGTCCAAGGTAAGAAGCTTCTTCACTTCTCCTCTTGTTTTTCTACATATCACTGAATAGGCATTTACAGAAACCATTTTTGTCGAATCAGAGTTTGGGTAGAACATGACACTTGTCGGCTGCTTCTCTTGTTTTCTTTGTTGTTATTTTTTTACTTGTTAACATTGTGTTGGTGGCCTTAGAACCACCTCTTGCCCCATCAGAGGCAGAGTAAGGCTGGGTTCACACTACGATTTTCAAATACAGTAACCGTATACGGTTTTCCGCAAAAAAAACTTATATGACCGTATGCATAGAGAATGCATTGTAAACCGTATTCCAAATGTTGTGTACGGTTGCATCCGTTTTGCCTCGGATACGGTTTTGCCGATTTTTCAACCGTAGGCAAAAATGCTGTCGACCACATTTTTGCCTCCGGTTGGAAAACCGTATGCGGTTCTTTTAACATTGTTGTCTATGAGAACCGTACACAGAATTTCAGAATACGGTTGCACACGGTTTTTCTAATCCGTTTTTGGAGTTGACACATGAGCAGAAGGAATTTTAATAGAACAATAGTAACTTTATTAAATTGCTTGAAAACTAATTCCAACAAAATAGCAAAACCATTTGCAAAAATGGATGCAAACGGATAGAACCGTACATACGTTTTGGAACCGTATATGGGGAAAAACCGTATTTGGAGTCATACGGTTGTATGCGGTTGCATACGGTTTTTGCCATACGTTTTTTAGCGGAAAACCGTATACGGTAACCGTATTTGAAAAACGTGGTGTGAACCCAGCCTAAGCATGTTGGATTTTGTTGTAATCAATCCTTTGTTCTCAGGGTTAATAGGCATTTGCTTAAAGCAGATATCCAGTGGTGAAAAACTTAGCCCCTATCGTAAGGATAGAGGATAAGGTTCAGATCGCAGGGGGCCTGACCGATGGGGCCCCCGCGATCTCCTGAATGGGGCCCCGACAGCCCGCGGGAAGGCTTTCGGCAATCTCCGGCTCTGGCATAGCGATGTATTGAGGGGGCGTGTCGGCCGCCACTTTGTGCGGTGGTCGACACCCGCAATCTGGCCAGCGAGCTGGGGCCCCGTACAGGAGATCGCAGGGGGCCTCAGTGGTCGGACCTCCGCGAGCTGAAACTTATCCCCTATCCTTAGGATAGGGGATAAGTTTTTCACCACTGGACTACCCCTTTAAGGAAGTCATTCCCAAACAGCGTGCCTCCCGCAGTTGCAAAACTACAACCCCCACTGTTGGGAGTTGTAGTTTTACAACAGCTGTAGGCACACTAATTAGAAATCAATGGCTTAAAGGGTTACTCAGCCCCTAGACATCTTATCCCCTATCCAATGAAAGGTACCCTTTAAGAGTTGTGAACACCGCTCTGGATGTGACTAGATTACAAGATGTAACCAGCACTTTATCTACTCTATTCACTCTTTATCTACTCTTTATGTAAATTATGAAATGACAGATGTCAATCCTCCTGAAAGTTGGGCAGATTATTTTACTGCTCCTTTGACCTGTAATGTCAAATCCATTTGCACAATTTAAGTTGCGCCTCTTGACTGTGATCATTTTATATTCTTCTCCGCCTGTGCTTTTTCATAATCTTATTTAATTTTTTTCTCCAGCCAACAGCGCCTTTTTCCAGGTCCTCAGTGACAATGGCACGGCAAGAGTGGAGACGTCTGTACATACACTTGAAGATCTAGAAACCATAACATCAGAGCATCCTCCAAAGAACACGGTAAGACCTGCGTTTCTAGTGCATCGCCCGTGCCAAAAGATTTGGGAAAAAGCGGTGGCATTTATGTGGATGACGCTTTTTATTATGACATGGTAGTGCCGTGTTCACCCCCTGACAATAGAATCTCTGCTCTGCTCACATTGCGGTCAAGCTTCCTGTTGGAGGTATTTTCCATCCTATACCTCCAATAGACTGACTGGCATGCAACCTTTAATTATAAACTATGGGGAAAAATAGTTGTGTCCTTTTGAGACAATTGCAAGAATAAGGGCCCCTGCACAATACGAAATATCCTTCCAGAGAAATTCCGGACAGGCATTGTGTGCGCGGCTATTGCCTCCATAATGGATCAGCAGTTTGACATGCGCTGACCCCATTGACTGCAATGCAGTGTCGCACAGTTGAATGCAGAAAGAATGAATGTGGAGATTTATCAAAACCTGTGCAGAGAGAGTATTGCAGTAGCCCATGGTAACCAATCAGATCGCTTCTTTCACTTTTAAAGAGGTCTGTGAAAAATGAAAGATGCAATCTGGTTGTAATGGGCAACTGCCCAAGTCTTCCTCTATACAGGTTTTGATAAATCATAAATTGAGTTCGGAATTGTAATTTTCGTGGGGGGAAATTTTTAGCATTGTAACAGTGCAGCAGAATCCAATAGGAGGCTGCTGCATCAGAATCTGCAACCGTTGTGCTTGGGGCCCTCACAGTTTAGTTATAATTCTTGTGATCCTCATAAGTTGGCTGCAATTACCTCCCCATAGGGAAGCTTGCATGGCTGTCGCAGTTACCTATGATTTTACTTTCACCGTGTAGCCCCAGCCTTATTATACTGATTTCTTTACCACAGAGAGGATTATCTAGTCTGGATACAGTTGTAACAACCCCTCAGCTGTAAGAAGGATTAGGTATGTACAGGTTGTCAGGCTCTGGATAAGGAGGTTCCCATTTGCTGGCAGCAAGCAAAGATCTTGTAAATGGTAAGGTACTGAAATAGAATATACATGATTAAGTAGTGATTAAGCTTAATTTACCTATAACCTGTAGACCCCTTAATGATGGGGATAGAGACACACGAGGGGCTGATGTGTTAATGGAACAATTTTGGGGATTTGACCGTGTGATCACTCAATCCCTCATATAACACTCTGCAATACTCCTGTGTTACAGCACATTCTACCCAGTGTAGAACATATAGCTGTTGCAGAACTACAACTCTTGGCTTTCAGGGCATGCTGGGAGTTGCAGTTTTGCAACAAATGTAGAGTCACGGGTCCAAGCACTTGATCAAAGGAGTTAAATGGCTGGGTCATTACAGTGGGATATTGCAATCCACAGGTAAAGCAATCCCTACCCTGTGATATACTATGATGTAGTAGCATGGTGTGAGCAGGAAGGGGCTAAGTTTAGTTTATATAAGGTCCAGGCCAAGTGCCATGACTTCCGTTGCCATGTTTGGTAATGGGAATGCTGGGTTATGGTCACTTAGCGTATCAGGCGGGTTATGGTCACTTAGCATATCAGGCTCCTCTCTAGTTCTGCAGCGACATGGTCTCTGATATTGTATATGCCATTGTATTGGTATACTGAATGGCCCTTATTACTACGCCAGGGTTCAGGTTTGTGTAGAGAAGTCTGTAAATCCCTTTTTCTCGCTCTCCTTCTTCTAGGACACGTTTGTAATAGTGTTTTCACTGACCTCTGGGAAGATGGTTTACATCTCCGAGCAGGCGGCCTACATTCTGAATTGTAAAAAGAAACTGCTGGACTCGTCGCGTTTTGTGGAGCTTCTGGCCCCTCAGGACGTCAGTGTCTTCTACAAACACACAACGCAGTGTCATCTTCTTCCGTGGAACATCGGAGCAGGGACAGGTGAGAGCCTTATAACCCAGGATGACCCCATAATGCACACCATGGTCTGTTCTTTACATAGGGTATTGTCACATAAGTATACCTACAAATCATTTGGGAGTGCCACCCCTGTCCTCAGGTTGTGTGTGGTATTACAACTCTGATCCATTCATTTCAATAGAACTGAGCTGCAATACCACACACTACCTGAGTGGCGCTGTTACTAGAAAAAAAAAAAAAAGTACCTATGTTTTTCTAATTCTAAATAATCCTCTTTAAAGGGGTACTCCGGTGCTTACACATCTTATCCCCTATCCAAAGGATAGGGGATAAGATGCCTGATCGCGGTAGTCCCGCAGCTATCACGCCCCCTCCCATAGGCTTGCATTGAGGGGCGGAGCGTGACGTCACACAGGGGCGGGGGCGTGACGTCACACGCCGCCTGCCCTGCGGTCGACCGTAATCAGACCCGGGTGCCACGTGCATGAACTGGGTGCCACGTGCATGATCACGGGCGTCCCCAGCTGCGGGACTCCCGCGATCAGGCATCTTATCCCCTATCCTTTGGATAGGGGATAAGATGTGTAAGCACCGGAGTACCCCTTTAAGCAGGACATACACATCAGATAGCTGTTGGACAAACACTTGTTTTACCATCATCCATTTACCCTGATCCCCTCCATACACATGCATGCTTGGCCTAGCTGTGCGGGGAACTGCAGCTGGGCCTCATTTACTTCTATAGGGCCGTGCTGCAGGGTTAATATGTAGCCCCTTTTATTTTTCAGGATTATTTGAGGTCACATATCTCAGACCAATGTAAGATTATAAAGATGCAGTACTTTTGGTGGTGGCCTATTCAGGGACTTGCTATGGGGCCCTATTATAGCTGTTCATGTTCTTGACTGTAGAAAATGTGAAAGAATAATTTTTAAAGAGGTTTTACAACCAGTTGGGGAACACACCCCATGTTCTCCAACCAGGCTGCCTCCGGCTATTGCAAAACTACAACTCCCAGCATGCCCGGACAGCCGTAGGCTGTCCGGGCATGCTGGGAGTTGTAGTTTTGCAACAACTAGAGGCACCCTGGTTGGGAAACACTGCCATATGCAAAGGGATACATAACGATAATAAGCTTGACATGGGTCATCTGGCCATGTAATGCTAATACACTGCAGACCTTATTTGTGACCAAAGTTGCCCAATAGTCCTAGCTCTTCAGGTACTCCAGTTAAAGGGGTTATTCAAGATTAGAAAAACAGAGGTGACTTCTTCCGAAAACAGCACCACGTCTGTCCCCAGGTTACGTGTGGTATTGCAGCTTGGTTCCATTGAATGGAGCAAAGTTGTAATACCACGCACAACCTGGAGACAGATGTGACTCTGTTTTTGGAAGAAATTAGCTCTGTTTTTCTATTCCTGGACAACCCCTTGAAGGGGGTCCCAGAATGCAAATCATCAGACCAAGTTATCTTCTGACACTACTGATCCAGGAAAGGATTCTGGGAGATTTTAGCTCCAATACTTTCTGTGGTTGAAGTACCCCCTGTATATTTATATACTAATCTGCATGTATTTTCTTTTTTGCAGCTTCTCTTTATGAATATACTCAAGTGAAGTCGTTTTTCTGCAGAATAAGGTAAGAAAGAATTTTTTTTAATTTAAATTACATAATCTACAATGTTATCTGCAACGTTTTGCTGTCCAGTGGATGTGAGACTACGGTTTTTATCATCCTGTTAATATGGTATTCCGGGATTTTTGGTTCTGTGAATGTAAGACAGGGGCAGCAAAATTAGTATCTAGTCCAGTTAGTCTAATATACTTCACTTATCTGTGTTTGGTGTCTGGTATCGAATGTCTTTGTATTTCTTATTCCAGAAGTTCATTTTTTGCAGCCTATGAAAATGAGTGTTGTCTCGGACCTTTCCCAGCTTGCTGTGCGGCCCGAGACAATACATCAGTCAGGTGCTGAAATGGGGGGGGGCTTGGCTGCTTTGTCTGTTGTGTTTAACGCCGGCCCCCTAAGGACATCATCAGCGCACATGTGCATTCATTATCACCCAGATCCACAGCTTGTATGTCAGGTGATGTCAGGCAAGTCCTGTGATCAAAGGGAGCGCGGCTGTGTTGCAATCGGTGTGGGAGGGAAAAAAGTCAACTTCCACTGTGAAACAAAGGATTCTGGGGATTGGGGTCTGAGGGAGGCCACAGAAATTCCATGTAGCCAGTTCCGCAAAACAAGCCAGCAGCATGATGGGGGACACAGGACACGGCCATTTACCACCAACACAAGCACAGATCAGCATGTCCATTACTGTATGACACTTAATTACTAAAGTCACCTTATGTTGAATAACTCATTTAAAGGGGTTCTCCGCTGAAAAACTTTTTTTTTTATTTTTTTTATTTTTTTTTAATCATCTGGTGCCAGAAAGTTAAACAGATTTGTAAACTACTTCTATTAAAAAAAATCTTAATCCTTCCTGTACTTATTAGCTGCTGAATACTACAGCGGAAATTCTTTTCTTTTTGAAACACAGAGCTCTCTGCTGACATCATGAGCACAGTGCTCTCTGCTGACATCTCTGTCCATTTTAGGATCTGTCCAGAACAGCATATGTTTGCAATGGGGATTTCCTTTTACTGTGGACAGTTCCTAAAATGGACAGAGATGTCAGCAGAGAGCACTGTGCTCATGATATCAGCAGAGAGCTCTGTGTTTCAAACGGAAAATAATTTTCAGTGTAGCATTCAGCAGCTAATAAGTAAAGGAAGAATTAAGATTTTTTAATAGAAGGAATTTACAAATCTGTTTAACTTTCTGGCACCAGTTGATTTAAAAAAAAAAAAATAAATAAAGTTTTTCACCGGAGTACCCCTTTAATGCTACAGACTGACAGTCCCTGCTGGGAATTGTAGTGTCAAGTTGCAAAGAACTATTATAGAGTAGTGGCTGCGCTCCTTATAAGACTGCAGCTGCTTTTCTTGGACCAGACGTTCTCTGTTAAACAGATCTACTGAATAAAGAATATTCACAATAAGAAAAATGCACTCAGATCGCACCCCCTGATGCAACCTCACTAGGAACTCTACTGAAGGTAGGAGGAGATCGAATATCACGGCGCTCAATGTAGATAAAGCAAAGTCTCTTGAATAATCAAGTAGGCACTCGCAAGATTCAGCTTCCAAGATTTATTGGTCCAACAGATGGACAGGTAAGAGGACAATACGCCAACGCACGTTTCACATCATGTGAGGCTTTGTCGAGATTACCTTGACAATGCATCAGTCTGCAGAAATTAGTTCAGCTTTCCAAGGGCTGCAGTTGCCTTGAAAAGGTGGATTACAGTCCTAGGAGACCTAAGACAGTCATCCCAGACTTTTTTAGGCAACCAGAGCCCTTGGAAAGCTGAACTAATTTATGCAGAATAAAGTAATCGACAGCCGAGCCACGAGGTTTTCTACGAGCCAATTTACTCTAAGTTCGTTTAGCTCTAGTCCTCTTACCTGTCTATCTGTCTGAGCAATTAAAGGGGTATTCCAGGCAAAACCTTTTTTTATATATATCAACTGGCTCCGGAAAGTTAAACAGATTTGTAAATTACTTCTATTCAAAAATCTTAATCCTTCCAATAGTTATTAGCTTCTGAAGTTTTCTGTCTAACTGCTCAATGATGATGTCACATCCCGGGAGCTGTGCATGATGGGAGAATATCCCCATAGGACGTGAGTCATCAGAGAGCAGTTAGACAGAAAACAACAACTCAACTTCAGAAGCTAATAACTATTGGAAGGATTAAGATTTTTTAATAGAAGTAATTTACAAATCTGTTTAACTTTCCGGAGCCAGTTGATATGTAAAAAAAAGGTTTTGGCCTGGAATACCCCTTTAATCTTGTAAGCTGAGTCTTGCGAGTCTTATAGAGGGGCATTTATGAAAGTTTGCTTAGGTATGCTATTTTTTTTATTTTTTTCACTTCCATTCTGCTTACGTGCGACAAAGTTACTATATTGTTGCACGGCGTTAATAAATTTTTCGCAGGTAAGCAATAGCGGGAGTTTTTTTCTCACCTAAGTGAAAACAATAGTCAGTTTCTGTTATTTAAGCCAAGGTTCGGCTGGAGTATATTTAGTAGGTTTATAAAGCCTTAGCGACTTTTTTTGCGAATGTCGCGGTTGATAAATTTCTGACTATGGAAAGTCAAAATGGTAAAAACGCTTATATACGCCGATTTGTAAAAAAAAAAAATGCTTTTCTCACTCTCGTGGCAGATTGTCGCACGAAAAAAAGACGGTGGCGCAATTGCGAATTTTTTGTGACAGTTTTATGAGAAAAAACTCTGGTAAATCGGTTGATAAATGTCTGTCATGGTGTTTCCACTGGTGATGAATATAGAAAATAGTAAATTATGTATTGGAATATTTTTATTATTCAGCCTGATATAAAATGAAGCTGTCAACTTTACACCGCATCTGGGTAACAGTATTGATTGCTGGGTGATATATCATTTTTTAAATTTATTTATTTTAAATTTTTTATTTTTTTTTCCCCGATGCAAATATTTCACTGGGGATCAAGTTTTGTTTATATATTTTATTTTATTTTTTTTTTTTTTTTTTTTTTTTTTCTCTACATTGCTTAATTACTACTTTTTTTTTCATCCATTGTTTCCCAACCAGTATGCCTTCAGCTGTTGCAAAACTACAACTCCCAGCATGCCCGGACAGCCAATGGCTGTCCGGGCATGCTGGGAGTTGTAGTTTTGCAACATCTGAAGGCACACTGTTTGGAAATTACTATGTAGAGGACGATTGGTATGAAGGGAGTTTCCCTTACGTTATTTATTTTTATTATTTACTTATTTTATGTTAATACTTTCCAGTCCCATGAGTCTATGTCATGCAGCTGCATCCGTACGCACTTGGGAAGGGTAATCCGTGCTATGTCCCATCCTGGCGGACATTTACATGTTTTTTGCCTTTTACTGTCTGGGCAGGCTGGGATTTGCAATATACACATAACATGTGGATTTTGGGAGGAATTTGTTGATGCCAAATCCCAGATGTAAAATTGCGCAAAAGTGTGAATGCACTCTACAGTGTCCATAGCGGTGCAGAGTCTAATAGAAAGGACCTATCTGTAAACTGACAGTAAAATATAAATACTGCATCTCTTTATTTTCAAGATTTCTGCTTGCTGCCAGTGAATGTATTAGGAGGATGTTACCGAAGGCAGACAAAGGTTTTCTTTCATTGACCGCAAGCAGAATGGTCTTTTTTTTTCTTTCTTTTCTTTCTTGCTGTTATCTAAGTATAGAAGGAATTTGCAGAGTGGTGGTTTACTATGACTAGCTTGACTGAAATGCCGGGTTACAGCGGGTGAAATGAGTCGCCTTTTACCTCACTGAATATATTCCCAAAGGCGGTATTGTCATGAGATTTTCACCAGATGTTGGTACCAATCCAAGTACACATATATACAAAAATACCAAAACAAATAGGCTCAGAAATTAAGCGACGTGTAACTACACAGGAAAAAAAGTATTGAACACGTCAAGAAAGGGAGGTGCAAAAAGGCCTGAAATGCCAAGACAACAGCTGAAATCTCTCTTTAATTAAAATGCAATTCAGCCTATTGTCAGTGGCTGGCTCAGTCCCAACTGATGGCTGCAAAAAAGGTTTTATTGCCAAGGTTGGCATGATGGGTAAAAGCAAAGAGCTGTCTCAAAACCATCACAACCATATTGTTGTAAAACATAACAATGGTGTTGGTTACAGGCGGATTTCTAAGCTTCTAAATGTTCCAGTGAGCATAATACCGAAGAAGGAAGATCATCTTTTTCCCATCAATTTGCCTCGACTAGGTTCTCCTCGAAAGATTCCTGACAGAGGAGTGAAGAGCCAAGGCCACTTGTGAAGAGCTTCTAAAAGACCTAGAAATAGCAGGTACCATTGTCTCAAAGAAACAAACTGTTGACGTGTCAAATACTTATTTCACCCGCTGTATGTCATCAGTGTATGAAGACTCCTCAGCTATTGGGGAACAACAAGCGCCAGCATGCAGTGCCTGACTTCACACCTTGTGCTGCTCTACAGTGTCTCGCTGTGTAATTAAGCTGGCAGTTCTCCGATGCACCGCGTCTCTGTAAGGACAGTGCATCCCTGTTTCCATGACAACCCACATGCTTTATTCTGCGGTCGGCTGTTTACAACGTGTGAGGAGCAATGCTGATGCCACAAAGCTCTTCTCTAATATTTAAAGGGAACTCTGTGGGTGAACAGACCAGGTTTAGCTAACAAGGCAGATCATGCTACTCGGCAACAATGCTGAGGACCTGACGGAATGTGAATCGCGCTGAAACGCGTTGTCCATCGTGTTACTCACATAATAAACTACAAGTGCTTTTAAATGGAGCATGAAGTCCTATGTACGTAAGAAGTAATGGTGTCAGCAGTAGTGCCCAGGTGAAATATGGAGACAATTTGGAGAAAAGTTTTCTATTTAAAGGAGTAAACACGTAAATGTTTGTTTGGAAGGGATATAACGTGGATTGTCCTTACTGAGGGATTTGCTGGGGATGCAGATATATAGTGAAGTATGGCAAAAGTATGTGAGCCTTTAGGCCACTGTTTCACGGAGCACCAGCAGCCGCAGCTAGCACTATATTAGTTAATCTTTTCCTCACGATTCTAGAGTTGCCATTTTGAAGCAGTTGTCTAAATGTAGAGCAAACAATCAAGAGAACACTGAACAACAATGGTGTTCATGGCAGAATTGCAATCCAGCAAAACATTGCTTCCCATCTACAGTTTGCAAAAGATCACCTGGATAAGCCAAGAGGCTATTGGAACTATGTTTTTCCTGTTTTTAAGTAGCTTTTCCAAGTGCAGTCCACGTGGACAATTAAAAGGACACTGAACGACAATGGTGTGCAAGGCAGGATTGCAAGGGGAAAGCCCCTGCTCCATAAAAACATTGCTGCCCATCTGCAGTTTGTGAAAGATCACCTGAATAAGCAAGGAGGCTATTGGAACAATGTTTTTTGTAATGATGGGACCTTAATAAAGCTATTTAAGTCTTCACACTAGACAACCACAGGTGTATTCCCCCATTGTGGTCTATTATACTGTAGCTCTTATCCTGCACAGTCTGTTCCTTGTATACGGCCTCTTAGTGCCCCTCCTGTCCAAACAAATATCCAATGTAGATCAGCTAATGAGTTGCGACGGCAGTGGCTGCCTCAGTGCTGGGCGGTGGTCTCTCGTTGTTTTATATTACTTAATTATTTCCTGCCTAATCCATGCACGACCTTAATTAAGCGACGCTTATAATGTTGCACGCTGAGCAGAGCATGAAATAATTGTGTAAGGTCAGATTTTATACAGCGGAGGCCGACTGCTGTAGGTAATGAGTGTGAATTCTGGGTATTCCAGTTATATAATCTCCTTCTTTCTCTTCTGTTCATTGATTTTAAAGTAGTGTTACCCAAGCCGTGACTCCCCGGCTATTGCAAAAACAACAGCCTTCATCTCAGGGTATGAAGGAATTTGTAGTTTTGCAACAGCTGGAGGCACACTGATTGGAAAACACTGACTTATAGAAATGGTGGTACAACGTGCACGACACAAGAATTTTCTTATGCAGGTCCTGAGGGGGTCTAAGCATAATAAAATCCTTGTGTCGTGCGATTTATATAAATAAATCGTAAAATTAACTTCACCCGCCCCATAAAAAATTAACAAAAATGATATATAGTAAATAAATAAATATATATGTTGATAATAAACAGATTGCAATGTGCCCTCCTGCTGGCAATCCACAGCGATCAGCTGTAATCTGTGGGGAAAGCTTTGCAGGAAATTATTTTCCCTGCAGCACCACCACAGGGGAAAGAAGACATTACACAGTGTCTATTCATATCAATGGATTGTCTGTGTAATGCAGTGAAATTCAGTTTTACAGCATGCAGCAAATTGAGATGTTTGTTGTACTGACACCTTGTGGACATTATTAAAATGACACCATGTCTGTCATAAAAAAATAAAAAAAATTGTACCAGTGTTTGCCTAACCTGGGGGTCTCCAGCTGTTACAAATCTACAACTGCCATCATTACCGGAGGAGATGTCTGCTTTTGCAACAGCTAGAGAGCCACAGATTGGAGAACACCAGCATAGAAAATACTGCACGCTGCAATCCCAGTTGTTCACTGTGGCTGGATCACTCGGCTCTTTGTCTCATCAATGTGATTACATAACAGTAATTGCTGTTAAACGATTTGCCTCAGTCACATGTTCCGCCATTCACAGAGCAATGACTTGCTACTAGAAATTTGCACAGTTCATTTTTATCTTGCTCAAAATGTCACCAGCTTAAGGGGTCAACATCTCGGCACAGCAGGGGAACGACTTAACATGAGAGTTTTAATTCTGGTCTTCAAGGGACACTAAACCATTGAAATGAATGAGAAAAAAAAAAATTATAATAATAAATCTAAAATCAAACACATGTTAGTCGGCAGGGGTGTAAACTTTAAAGGGGATGTCCGGGTTAGAAAATAATTTCATCTTATTGGAATCTTTTATATTAGTTATTAAGGGAGGACCTGTCCTGCATTACACAGACAACCCATTGATGTGAATAGACACTGTGTAATGCTTCATTTCCCCTGCGGTGGCGCTGCAGGGAAATAAAAATTTTCCTGCAAAGCTTTACCTATAGATAACAGCTGATCGCTGATTGCAGGAGGACTTTGTGTTCTGTTTAATATATATATAAAATTTCTTTTCTTTTCTTCTCTTTTTTTTTTTTTTTAAAAATGGGTGTTAGTGGAAAATCAATTTTCCCTTTTTTTTTTTTTTTTTTTTTTTTTAAATATATACATATATATGGGAGCTCTGTCCTCCCGTAACCGTCCGATGCAATGCTTGGAACATAGGCAGCTTGATTGCAAAATTAATAGCAGAGGCCAAATCAAAATGGGTTAGAGAAGTGTTTTTTTTTATTTATTTTTTTTATTTTTTTTCTTCTTTTTTATATATTATATATGATTTTTTTTTTTTTTTTTTTTGGTTCATTAGCGGATTCTCACAGTGCATGAAACCCCATTCACTAAATGAAAGCAGAGATCTTTGAAAATGTAAAAAAATTAAATAGAAAGTTATGGAACTTTTTCATAGTGATTAAGCTTGATTTACAGAGTCGTTTTATGTCGCGCCACCTTTCTTTAATCCCCACTGCCCGTTGCCGCTTACGCCTTGGAGGCAGAACGTGGCTCGGTAGCGCTGGACTTGTGCTTACTCCAATCTGTTAAGCGAACAGGATTAATTGGACTTTTGTTTCTCTTCTTGGAATCCTTTTCTCTGGCCGCACTAGTCGGCTCATTAGAGAACAATAAGGACAGATAAGTGGCACCGGCTTTGTGTACTTGCAGTAACACTCTGAGCCGCCGTTATTGATTCCCATTACACGTTGAACATGATTTCCCTCCCAAACATAACATTCTATAATGAAGAGAATCGACAATTACTTGCAATGTTTTTGCATCGAACACTGTGCCCCCCCCCCCCCTCGTCTTACATAATCATACGCCAGTAAGTGGCAGAGACACGTTTCACAAATATTTTGCGCCTGCAGCCTTTAATAATGGATAACAATGGAGCCGACCTTCAGCTGAAGAGATCCGAGGCCGTCGTGTTTAGCCTTGTTTATCGCTGTGATAAGAGTCCACGATTCCAGTCTTTATGCAAAAACAGACACTGGCTAATAATAGATCGCCAATTCCTAAAATAAACCTTTTTTTATTTTGACCATCAGATACATCAGCCGCTACAGTGCAGTGTAATGTAATGGTATTGTCTGCTATGTAGATCAGATACATAATGCTGAAACTTTACTCCCCAAGGTAGGGTGCCTCCACATGTTGCAAAACTACAACTCCCAGCCGGTTGGGAAACACTGCCATAAATATTTATTATTATTTTTTTTTTTTTGGGGGGGGACGATTGGACTTTTTAACCCCTTTTAAAGGAAATCTGTCATCAGTATCACCCACACTAGCCTGTCATACATGCTTGTAGTGCAGGTGATACTGATCGAAATGATACTTACAATGTCCTGAATGGCCCAGCCGTTGGGCCGTTATTGCTGTTTTTCTTTTTTATGTAAATTAGGTCCCTGGGGCATGGGTGGAGTTAGAAACGGAGCTCCAGGCACGCCACGTGATCTTCTGCCTGGCTCATCAATATGCACGGCCTTGCGACAGGTTTTCGCCATGGCGCATGCGCCGCTCCCAGAATACAACCAGAGGTGGCGTCAATTTCAGCCAAGTGAGGCTAAAACTGATGGCGCTTCCAAGTGTACTCTGGGAGCGGCGCATGTGCCGTGCCATGAGAGCAGGGAGGGAGGCCGTGCATATTGATGAGCCGGGTGGCGCACCCACCCAGGAGAAGATCACGTGGGGTGCCCGGAGCTCCGGTCCTAGCTCCGCCCATGCCCCAAGGACCTCATTTACATAAAAAGAAAAACGGCAATAACGGCCCAACGGCTGGTCCATTCAGGACATTGTAAGTATCATTTCGATCAGTATCACCCGCACTACAAGTCTGTATGACAGGTTAGGGCGGGTGATACTGATGACAGATTTGCTTTAAGGACACAGACATTTTTTGCAAATCTGACCACCCTCACTTTATGCATTAATAACTCTGAGTTGCTTTTACTTAGTTTTTTCGTGACATATTCTACTTTAATATAGTGGTAAATTTTCGTCCATACTTGCATCATTTCTTGGTGAAAAATTCAAAGATTTCATGAACATTTTGAAAATTTTACATTTTTCTAACTTTGAAACTCTCTGCTTGTAAGGAAAATGGATGTTCCAAATAAATTATATATTTATTCACAAATACAATATGTCTACTTTATGTCTGCATCATAAAGTTGACATGTTAGTCAAAAGTTTTTGCCTGGAATACCCCTTTAACTTAGTTTATGCGATTTTACATTAGGGGGAATGAGCAATGTAAAAAGTGTTGTTTCCCTTAAATTTCAGGGGTGGTAAAGACCGGGATCATGAACTCCGATACAATCCCTACCGGATAACTCCATACAGCGTCAGAGTCCGCACCTCTCCCGATGTCGAGCCCGAGCCTTGTTGTCTCGCTTTAGTGGAAAAGATTCACTCAGGATATGAGGGTGAGTCAAAAAGTCAATGTGTTGTCTATGGGGCCCTGTGTCCAGGGGGGGGGGGATCAGAAAATATAGCATTCGGCCATGTTGAGCAGACAACACTCTAAAATATATGGCCAGCTGAAGGACCTACCATCCTGGAGAACAGTTAAAGGGGTACTCCACTGGAAAACATTTTTTTTTTTTTTTTTTTTTTTTTTTTTTTATCAACTGGTGCCAGAAATTTAAACTGATTTGTAAATTACATCTATTAAAAAAATCTTAATCCTTCCAGTACTTATCAGCTGCTGTTATGATCCACAGGAAGTTTTTCTTTTTTTTTCTTTTTTTCTTTTTTTATTTCCTTTCTGTCTGACCACAGTGCTCTCTGCTGACACCTCTGTCCATTTTAGGAACTGTCCAGAGCAGGAGAAAATCCCCATAGAAAACCTCTCCTGCTCTGGACAGTTCCTAAAATGGACAGAGGTGTCAGCAGAGAGCACTGTGGTCAGACAGAAAGGAAATTAAAAAAAGAAAATAACTTCCTGTGGATCATACAGCAGATAAATAAGTACTGGAAGGATTAAGATTTTTAAATAGAAGTAATTTACAAATCTGTTTTAAATTTCTGGCACCAATTGATTTAAATATTTTTTTTCCCCAGTGGAGTACCCCTTTAACATGATAGAGATCATCGCCATCCATTGAATTATCCTTCCTATAGGAACCTGCTTTATAAACTTGGTGTATATTTTTATTGCAGCTCCCAGAATTCCCCTGGATAAGCGGATATTTACCACAACCCATACACCCGGTTGCGTGTTCCTTGAGGTAGACGATCGGTGAGTTGTTTTCCATTTTTGTATGTGAGAAGAAATTACTTCTCCAGAAAGTGAATCCTCTCATAACCTTTCCTGAAGCCACCACAACCATGATGTGCAAGCTACTCAGCTGACATTGTGAATAGTGATGGCTCATGGACCCAGAAAGAATTAACCCCTTATAACCCTAGGGCAGTGTTTCCCCAACCAGGGTGCCTCCAGATGTATCAAAACTACAACTCCCAGCATGCCCGGACAGCCGTTGGCTGTCCGGGCATGCTGGGAGTTGTAGTTTTGCAACACCTGCAGGCACCCTGGTTGGGGAAACACTGCCCCAGGGTCTCCCTTTATGCATTTTGATTGATGTTTAATTTCTTTCAGAGCCGTACCATTATTGGGTTACTTGCCCCAGGACTTGGTCGGAACCTCCGTCTTAATGTATTTGCACCCCGAGGATCGTCCTTTAATGCTGGCCATGCATAGGAAAAGTAAGCTGGATGAAATGTGTATTTAAAAAAAAAAATAAAAATGGAAGGATTGCTTTCTTGGCAGAGATGTTGTTAAATCTGCTGGTGCGATTACGTGCGCGATCTCATGTGAAGCTGTAATATCAGGATAGATGTGGATAATTTCCTTTCATAAAAGGCCCCTGTTCTCCAGTTACATTATCTAAAGAATAGGCGCGGTAAGGAGAGCATCAAAGTGGGTCAGCAGTGTTTTAAAGCTTTACTGTCATTTAAAAAAAATACTTAAAGGGGTACTCCGGTGCTTAGACATCTTATCCCCTTATCCAAAGGATAGGGGATAAGATGCCTGACCGCGGGAGTCCCGCCGCTGGGGACCCCCGTGATCTTGCACGCGGCACCCCGTTTGTAATCAGTCCCCGGAGAGTGTTCGCTCCGGGTCTGATTACGGGCGACCACAGGGCCAACGGCGTGTGACCTCCGCCCCCCGTGTGACGTCACGCTCGCCCCTCAATGCAAGCCTACGGGAGGGGGCGTAACAGCTATCACGCCCCCTCTCATAGGCTTGCATTGAGGGGCGGAGGAGTGACGTCACACGCCGTTGACCCTGTGGTCGCCCGTAATCAGACCCGGAGCGAACACTCTCCGGGGACTGATTACAAAGAGGGTGCCGCGTGCATGATCACGGGGGTCCCCAGCGGCGGGACTCCCCCGGTCAGGCATCTTATCCCCTATCCTTTGGATAGGGGATAAGATGTCTAGGCACCGGAGTACCCCTTTAAGACATGTCATGCAGACTTGTCATAAGTTTTGATCCATCTTGGTCCCTGTACTGGCACCCACAATGATCTGTTACACATGCTGATTTTTCTGCATAGTTTCACGCTCTGATCTAGAAAGTTTGGCGCGTGTGCATGCCCAGCTCAAGCAGGGCCTCACTATTCATTCTCCCCCCATTAATCCATATACCACTTCACCCGACTGAGGTTATTTAAAGTGGTGATTTAAAGGACCTCAACTCTAGGGTTAAAGGGGTTATCCAGGATTGGAAAAAAAAAGTGCTGATTTGCTCTAAAAAACAGCTCCACACCTGCCCTCAGGTTGTGTCCGGTATTGCAGCTCAGTTCAATTGAAGTGAAGGGAGCCAAGTTGTAATACCACACACAACCTGAGGACAGATGTGGTGCTGTTTTAAAAAGAAATAGTTTTTCTGGTCCTAGAGGATCCTGCATCTGTCAAGTCATTTATGACTTATTCTGTGGAGGTGAGGATAACCCTGATAACTCACTATAAAGTAGGTTTTTCTGAATTTCTATAAAAAAATCAAAAAATAAAAAATAAAGAAAAAAATATCCACAACATATCATGATATTATGGCACAACGGGGTCGCCCTCTATGCACATTGCTGATCCTTTTTGGTGTGCCTTATGTCCTTCCTATTGTTTACTGAGGCTCACTGGGTCCCCTGGGGAGTGCTGTTCTCTCTGTTTTTTGTTTTTGATATCTTGCCATGTTGGCAATGTTTGTTATCTTTAATTGCAAAACTTAAATAAATACTTAAAAAAAAAAAAAAAATATATATATATATATATATATATATATATATATATTATGGCACAATATTCCCAAGCACAGACTTGTCTCCTCTGTTTCATGTCCTACTGTATTCATTTGTATTGCACGCTGCCTGTTTTCCTGCCTTGTCATTTAACAGAGAGGGTACTGTATAGACAATAATACGTTTTGTGTGTTTCTCTTTAGTCCTGAAGTATGCCGGGCAGCCTCCGTTCGAGCATTCTCCAATCAGATTCTGCACTCAGAACGGTGACTACATCACACTGGACACCAGCTGGTCGAGTTTCGTCAACCCCTGGAGTAGAAAAGTGGCGTTTATAATCGGTCGGCACAAAGTCAGAACGTAAGTGTCTTTCAAGAGGTCATTTGAGTCCCCCGTACCTATTAGAAGCGTCAAATGACCGACAAATGCAGTGTTTCCCAACCAGGGTGCCTCCAGCTGTTGCAAAACTACAACTCCCAGCATGCCCGGACAGCCATTAGCTGTCCGGTAATGCTGGGTGTTGTAGTTTTGCAACCGGTTGAGGCACCCTGGTTGGGAAACACTGATCTTATGTGTATGAGGCGTCCTAAATTTCTCGACAGATAATGTCGAGAGAGAGGAATAAGGCATGTTGGAGAGAAGCTTCCACTAGAAGAGTGGGGCAGCAGCTTATCTCCCCTCCCCATTCTGAATACATATTTGGCAAGCGGTTATCTTTCTCTCTATGGAGGTCTCGGTTATCCTCCACTCTTCAGTGGATGCCATGTAACACTACTATCCAATAGCAGCAGGTTCCCTGGCAAGGAGCTGATTTAAGAGGGTTAATCCCAGATAGACAATCTCCCTGTAATAGCCCTGTATGTAATAGTGACCCCCTAATGGGTGATTTCCAACATCATCCAGTTTAACAGTGATGAACATTTCTACCTCATTCTTTGCAGGGGTCCCCTCAATGAAGACGTCTTTGCTGCACGAAGCACAGAAATCGGCAACGTCGACAAGGAAATTAGAGAACTGCAGGGACAGATCTACAAAGTTCTTTTGCAGGTATGGTCTATTGTATAGAATTTGTTAACTTTTACAAACTTTGTTTCATGCAATATTTCTTCAACTCCCAGCATGCAACTCCCAGCATGCCTAGACAGCCGAAGTCTCCTTGGAGTTGTAGTTTTGCAACAGCTGGTTGGGAAACAGTCTTAGGCAAAAAATAGTCTAAATTCTTCCCCTTTGGTACCTTTTTTTTTTTTTGTCAACTTTCCAAACTCAGAACCCCTTTCAGGCATCTCCAGCATGCGTGCTCCCCGATATGCGTTTCATATTTACTATACTTTTTCTCGGTCTGCTTCATTGGGGGACACATACCGTGGGTATATGCTGCTGCCACTGGGAGGCTTGACACTAGGCAACAAGAAAAGTCTGCCCCTCCCAGCAGATCATAACCGCCCACAGGCACCTGAGCTAAACAGTTTTAGCTTAGTGTCAGTAGGAGGCAGACACAGGTCTGGACTTCTCCAGACCTGGTTGCTTATTTTTCTTATTTCTGGGTTTAGGGATGTATAGTTAGAATTTTCTCTCCCTTTTATTTCTCTCTTTTTAGGTGGGGTCTCAGGAACATAGCGTTCACTGTTTCCCCATTTACAAAGAAGAAGGGGCACAGGCATAGAGTTATGCACTGCCAACCCCTTCTCGTCACCAGTCAGCACCTGGGGTTGTACCTCTGGGTCCGGGTCCCCCTACCTTCCCTGCTCATCTTGCTGTTTCAACCCGGCATGATGCAGGTGTTTACTAGCTGACTGAAGACTTCATTAGGTAAGTTTTCTTAGGACAAGGTGAGTATTTCTCTCCCTTTTTCAGGTTTCTAGCCTTTCTCAGGATTCTAAACCTCTGTAGCCCCCTATTTGGAGCCCACTCCTTTTTATTCACTTGTCCTGTTCGTGCCCAGTCGGACAACTCCACAGATGTGGCATATGTCAATCGCCAGGGGGCACACGCAGCTCAGCGGTGATCGGCAAGGTCTCCAAGATCCTTCACTGGGCGGAGCTCAGAGTTCCCTCCATCTTGGCGATTCACATACCAGGGGTGAAAAATTGGTAGGCGGACATTCTCAGCCGCTCCTCAGCGAGTGGTCTCTTCATCCATAGGTATTTGCGGAAATCTGCAACCTCTGGGGCACTCCGGACATGGAATTGTTTTGCGTCCCGCCACAACCAGAAAGTTCATCGCTTTGTGGCGTAGTCCTTGGCCCTAGCCATGGACACCCTGGTGATTCCCTGGTCGCACTTCGCCCTCCCCTATCTCTTCCCTCCTCTTCCTCTCCTATCCAGGGTCCTGAGGAAGCTCAAAGTGGAGGGCGTTCCCGCCATTCTCTTGGCTCCGGACTGGCCCAGGTGGGCGTTGTATGCCGACATCGTTCGTCAAGTGGACGATGTGCCACTGCGCCTCCTTGTTCGTCCTGACCTACTCTCTCAGGGCCCCTTTTGCCACCCCAATTTACAGTTGCTGCATTTGACAGTGTGGCGGTCGAGACCACGGTCCTGAGGGCCAGGGGATTCTCTACCCAAGTAGCTCACACGATGATCAAGGCGCGCAAGCCCTTCTCTACGAAGATTTACCACCATACTTGGTGGTCTTTTTTTTTTTTTTTCTTGGTGTGAATCTCACTCCTTTTCTTCAGTTATGTTCTTTCTCCCACGACTTCTTTCCTTTTTACAGTCTGGACTGGAACAACGCTTGGCTCTCAGTTCCCTTAAGGGACAAGTTTAGGCTCTCTCCATTCTCTTTTAGCATCCCCTGGCGTCTGATCCTCACATCTGGACTTTTCTACAAGGTGTGGCTCATGCGGCTCCACCTTACATATCCCCTATTCCCCCTTGGGATTTCAATCTGGTTCTCAGTGCCCTGCAGGGAAGTCACTTCGAACCTCTGCAGGAAGGAAGACGAAGAGAAATGTCCCTGAAAGTGGCCTTCCTCATTGTGGTCACTTCTATTAGGAGGGTTTCGGAGTTGGCAGCACTCTCCTGCCGCTCTCCCTACTTGGTCTTACACCAGGACAAGGTTGTTTTTCATCTGGTTCTGTCCTTTTCACATATGGTCTTAGCCGCCTTTAACCTAAATGAGGACATCGTCCTTTCGTCTTTTTGTCCTGCTCCGTCTCATCCCAGGGAACGTTTGCTCTATGGGCTTGATGTGGTACGGGCTGTTTAGATTTACCTCTCAGTCACTCCTTCCTTTCGCCAGTGTGACTCCTTTTTGCTTACGGAGGGTCGTAGTAAGGGGCTTCCTGCTTCGAAGGCTACCATTTCATGGAGGATCCTTTCTGCCATTACGAAGCTTAACGCTGCAGTGGGGAAGACTCCTTCTTTCAGGGTCTCGGCTCATTCCACTCGTTCTGTCGGAGCCTCTTGGGCTCTCCGCAACAGGGCTTCAGCCTTGCAAATTTAAAAGGCGACCACCTGGTCGTCTTTGCTTGTTTACAAAGTTTTACCAGGTACATACCTTTTGCATCTGCTGATGCTTGTCTGGGTCACAAGGTGTTGCAGGTGGCTGTGGTCCAGATTAGCTCAGGTGCCTGTGGCGAGTATATCCTGCTGGGAGGGGTCGCCTTTTCTTGTTGCCTAGTGTCAGCACCTCCTAGTGGCAGCAGCAATATACCCACGGTCTGTGTCCCCCAATGGATCCTCCGAGAAAGATTTCATGGTAAGCATAAAAAATCTACCTATTGCGGGTGTGGTGCACAAAACATAATATGCAGGGGAGTGTGGACGGCGGAAATGGCTGAAAATCGTCCTTGTTCCCGTGTTATATGTTTTATATACTGCACCCTCAATAAAGAAGCTAACTTCTGCTGGTAAGTGCCATCCATCATTTGTTATATTGATATTAAATATAATCTTCAGCCTTATTGGTAGAAAATATGCAAACAATAACTCCTGCTTTTTTGCCCACAAGAAGGTTTGCTGACCTTCCCCGCTCAGTCATACTTACCTAAGATCCTTGGGGGTCGTCTTGCATTTGACTTGTTCAAGTCCCTGAGACGGGGGTGTCTAGGCAAGTTTAACTTTGGGAGTGGAGTGGGCTCCTTCTTCCTGCAGCTTTCTTTTCCTCAATCTTCACCCTTTTGTCTTTGGCTCTGCTCAGTGTTCAGCCATTTATCAGTGTAAGATGTTTGTCAGGATGTAGTTATTTTTTTTCTCCACTTATCTGTGGCGTTTACGAGAAGAAGCGATTATGTAAACAAGTAAATAACAGGAGCAGAGAATGGGTCTGGGGGGTCTTATTTAGGCCAAGGTAATTTTTTTTCCAGGCAGTCTCTGAAAGGTCCTCCATTGTTCCTTTTTCCTCCAGCATCATTGTGACAGGTAATTTGCCGCCGCAGGAAAGAATGGCGTATTACATCACCGCTCTGCCGCACCAGGCAGCTGGTGCCCAGTCCCTTTACACAGGACCCATTTCACCGACCTATCCGAGCCCAGAATGACTCAATGCCATCACATGGACGTGTATGAGCGGTCTGCGCTGACATTCAGAAATGCTACTAGGCTTTGTTGTTTTGCCTCTGGCTCTTTTCTCTTTAAGTTGCTTTGTCTTTTTTGCATACAATGGGACATGTGTTGACCACACGGGAGCTTATGAGAACACAAAATCCATAAGCATAGACCATTTCTATTAAGAGTTGAAAGCTTCCAAATTCGGTTCTTTGAGATGCAATTTTGGGTTATGCTCTCGGTGTATTTTTAATTGTATTTCTAATTTCTAAATAAAGTTTTAACCGGTGTCTGATGAAAAGTTTGACAACTTTCTGATATCCTTTCTAAGAACTCTGCTGTCTGTCATCACTCTTAGGCCATGTTCACAGAGTGGAATTTCCTAGCAGCATTCCATGGAAATAATCTGCTAGGAAATACTTCTCCTGATTTCAGTGGGACTCTGCTGCACTGTGCACACGACGCAATTTCTATGGCGGAAAGAACAGTACTGTCCATGCTTTTTGTGTATTCCGCTCGGAAATTTATTGCCGTCTATAAGACGGCGCATTTCCTAGCAGTCCTAACACTGCCGGAACAGTCAAATGTGCGGCATGCCCCCTCGTGTTTTCCCAGTGGACCTTCCGCACAAAATCGATCAGTTGAACATGGCCTTACACTTAAACTCCTCATAGCAATGGCCTTTTGGCTATGGGGAGTTCACTAGTGTCCCCTATTCTGGAAATCAATGGGGATCCCAGTGGTTGGGCCCCCACATATTTAGTGTAGCCGGCACCCAGGACAGGGTGTTGCTGATGAGAATTTAGCTATTTCATTTTTTCCCAACCAAGGTGCCTCCGCCTGTTGCAAAACTACAACTCCCTGCATGCCCGGACAGCCAAAGGCTGTCCGGGCATGCAGGGAGTTGTAGTTTTGCAACAGCTGGAGGCACCTGGTTGGGAAACACGGAGCTAAATATTAGAATGCTCCCATAGTCTCCTGTATCTGATTTACTCTTATTGAAGTACACCATTTACATTTAATTACTGTAAGACAACACACAGTCCCTGGATAGCGACCGCCATAATAACGATTTTTTTTTTCCTTCTATAATAATCATCTCCTATTCACTTCAGAATTCCCAGCGATCAATAAGGGGTGAATTTTCTTCGCTCTTGAAAAGAAAATGGCTCTTTAGTGCCTCCATATTACAGAATCCCGCACTCCACTTCAGACATGTGACCGCTTCCAAGTGCTAGACTTCTGTAGAGCGACACTCCTTTCCGAGCCTCAATGTCTCTCATCCTCTTTCATATAGTATATGCATTACTCTCCTTTTTTTAGCTTTTTAATGGGATCGCCAACCAATCTCTAGATCGTTGTTTCCCCACCAAACTGTTAACACCAAGGTGTACAGTGGGGCAAAAAAGTATTTAGTCAGCCACCAATTGTGCAATTTCTCCCACTTAAAAAGGTTAGAGATGCCTGTAATTTTCATCATAGGTATACTGCAATTATGGGAGACATAATGAGAAAAAAATCCATAAAATTACATTGTCTGAAGTTTAAAGAATTTGCAAATTATGGTGGAAAATAAGGATTTGATCACCTACAAACAAGCAAGATTTCTGGCTCTCACAGACCTGATCTTCTTTAAGAGTCTCCTCTGTCCTCCACTCCTTACCTGTATTAATGGCTCCTGTTTGAACTTAGTACCTGTCTACAACCTCAAACAGTCACACTACAAACTCCACTATGGCCAAGAACAAAGCCGAAGGACACCAGAAACAAAATTGTAGACCTGCACCAGGCTGGGAAGACTGAATCTGCAATAGGCAAGCAGCTTGGTGTGAAGAAATCAACTGTGGGAGCAATTATTAGAAAATGGAAGACATACAAGACTACTGATAATCTCCCTTGATCTGGGGCCACACGGGGGTGGGGGGGACCTAGTGAATGACCTGCAGAGAGCTGGGACCAAAGTAACAAAGGCAATAATCATGAACACACTACGCTGCCAGGGTCTCAAATCATCCAGTGCCAGATGTGTCCCCCTGTTTAAGCCAGTACATGTCCGGGCCTGCCTGAAGTTTGCTAGAGAACATTTGGATGATACAGAAGAGTATTGGGAGAATTTCATATGGTCAGATGAAAGCAAAGTAGAACATTTTGGTAAAAACTCAACTCGTCGTGTTTGGAGGAAAAAGAATGCTGAGTTGCATCCAAAGAACATCATACCTACTGTGAAGCATGGGGGAGGAAACATCATGATTTGGGGCTGTTTTTCTACAAAGGGACCAGGACGACTGATCTGTGTGAAGGAAAGAATGAATGGGGCCATGTATCATGAGATTTTGAGTGAAAACCTCCTTCCATCAGCAAGGGCATTGAAGATAAAACATGGCTGGGTCTTAGCATGACAATGATCTCAAACACGCCACCCGGGCAATGAAGGAGTGGCTTCGTAAGAAGCATTTCAAGGTCCTGGAGTGGCCTAGCCAGTCTCCAGATCTCAACCCCATAGAAAACCTTTGGATGTAGTTGAAAGTTCGTGTTGCCCAGCGACAGCCCCAAAACATCACTGCTCTAGAGGAGATCTGCATGGAGGAATGCGCCAAAATACCAGCAACAGTGTGTGAGAACCTTGTGAAGACTTACATAAAACGTTTGACCTCTGTAATTGCCAACAAAGGGGATATAACAAAGTATTGAGATGAACTTTTGTTATTGACCAAATACTTATTTTCCACCATAATTTGCAAATAAATTCTTTAAAAATCAGACAAAGTGATTTTATGGATATTTTTTTCTCATTCTGTCTCTCATAGTTGAGGTTATAACCTATGATGATAATTACAGCCTCTCATCTTTATAAGGGGGAGAACTTACACAATTGGTGGCTGACTAAATACTGTTTTGTCCCACTGTACAACATATGAAACGTTTTTGAGAATGACAGTGCCTGTTTAAGAAAATATGTCGGTGAACTATTTCAGAAAGAATACAAATTTTTACTAAAATAGACTTGTTAAAAGAATGGACATGTCATCTTTAATGGGAAAACAGTCTGATCTTGGGGGCCTGTAGACTACAGCTGCACTCCATATTGGAGGCCCAGTGGCTTCTCATTTGTATCCTAATGTGATTGGATTATTCCGAGCTGAGCCCATTAGTACTTGGTTACCATTTTGTATATATCTGTTACCCTTATACAGATCCCTGCACATCAGTACTTGGTTACCATATTGTATATGTCTGTTACCCTTATACAGATCCCTGCACATTAGTACTTGGTTACCATATTGTAAATGTATGTTACCCTTATACAGATCCCTGTACATCAGTACTTGGTTACCATATTGTATATGTCTGTTACCCTTATACAGATCCCTGCACATCAGTACTTGGTTACCATATTGTATATGTCTCTTACTCTTATACAGATCCCTGCACATCAGTACTTGGTTACCATATTGTATATGTCTGTTACCCTTATACAGATCCCTGCACATTAGTACTTGGTTACCATATTGTATATGTCTGTTACCCTTATACAGATCCCTGTACATCAGTACTTGGTTACCATATTGTATATGTCTCTTACTCTTATACAGATCCCTGCACATCAGTACTTGGTTACCATATTGTATATGTCTCTTACTCTTATACAGATCCCTGCACATCAGTACTTGGTTACCATATTGTATATATCTGTTACCCTTATACAGATCCCTGCACATCAGTACTTGGTTACCATATTGTATATGTCTCTTACCCTTATACAGATCCCTGCACATCAGTACTTGGTTACCATATTGTATATGTCTCTTACCCTTATACAGATCCCTGCACATTAGTACTTGGTTACCATATTGTATATGTATGTTACCCTTATACAGATCCCTGCACATTAGTACTTGGTTACCATTTTGTATATGTCTGTTACCCTTATACAGATCCCTGCACATTAGTACTTGGTTACCATATTGTATATGTCTCTTACCCTTATACAGATCCCTGCACATCAGTACTTGGTTACCATATTGTATATGTCTGTTACCCTTATACAGATCCCTGCACATCAGTACTTGGTTACCATATTGTATATGTCTCTTACCCTTATACAGATCCCTGTACATCAGTACTTGGTTACCATATTGTATATGTATGTTACCCTTATACAGATCCCTGCACATTAGTACTTGGTTACCATATTGTATATGTCTCTTACCCTTATACAGATCCCTGCACATCAGTACTTGGTTACCATATTGTATATGTCTGTTACCCTTATACAGATCCCTGCACATCAGTACTTGGTTACCATATTGGATATATCTCTTACCCTTATACAGATCCCTGCACATCAGTACTTGGTTACTATATTGTATATGTCTCTTACCCTTATACAGATCCCTGCACATTAGTACTTGGTTACCATATTGTATATGTCTGTTACCCTTATACAGATCCCTGCACATCAGTACTTGGTTACCATATTGTATATGTCTGTTACCCTTATACAGATCCCTGCACATTAGTACTTGGTTACCATATTGTATATGTCTGTTACCCTTATACAGATCCCTGCACATCAGTACTTGGTTACCATATTGTATATGTCTCTTACCCTTATACAGATCCCTGCACATTAGTACTTGGTTACCATATTGTATATGTCTGTTACCCTTATACAGATCCCTGCACATCAGTACTTGGTTACCATATTGTATATGTCTCTTACCCTTATACAGATCCCTGCACATTAGTACTTGGTTACCATATTGTATATGTATGTTACTCTTATACAGATCCCTGCACATCAGTACTTGGTTACCATATTGTATATGTCTCTTACCCTTATACAGATCCCTGTACATCAGTACTTGGTTACCATATTGTATATGTCTGTTACCCTTATACAGATCCCTGCACATCAGTACTTGGTTACCATATTGTATATGTCTGTTACCCTTATACAGATCCCTGCACATCAGTACTTGGTTACCATATTGTATATGTCTGTTACCCTTATACAGATCCCTGCACATTAGTACTTGGTTACCATATTGTATATATCTGTTACCCTTATACAGATCCCTGCACATCAGTACTTGGTTACCATATTGTATATATCTGTTACCCTTATACAGATCCCTGCACATCAGTACTTGGTTACTATATTGTATATGTCTGTTACACTTATACAGATCCCTGCACATTAGTACTTGGTTACTATATACACAGCGTGTTGTCCTCGCATACAGCAGAACATGTTGTACTTTGTAAGATGGCGGCCAGGTATAGGTTTTTACCATAATGTCTTGTATCTTTTTACGTTGATCACGCAGCAGAGTTTCCTGTACAGTGTTGTGCGCTGTTACCTTCAGGTATAGTTTGGTTAGGTTTTATATCATTGACATTTTGTCCCTAATCTGTTTTTTATGCAGCCTGTTCACAACAATGGGTCCAGCGGCTACGGGAGTCTGGGAAGCAACGGTTCTTACGAGCATTATATAAGCATCGCCTCGTCTAGTGATTCCAATGGAAATTGCGTGGATGAGACACCCAAAGAACCGGTAAGTATTATTCAATGCATTTTAGGTTCTTATACTTTTCCAATATGTCTCTAATGGTGGGATTTACAGGGGTTGCATAATCCATTTATGGCAAGTACAGAACCCGTTTAAGGGTACGTTTACACGAGCGGATCCCCAGCGCGTATTACGCTGCGGATTCACCTGTGAAGGACCGCTGTATGCTGCCTTTACAGGTGCCTGCTCCTAGTAGCAATACGCTGCTTCTAGACACACTTCGATGTGGGATTTGCCTCACGCATGCGCAGTATATTCGCACATCGTGGCAGATCTCGGCCTAGCACATAGAGCGGGGGGAGCGGCCACGATGTGTGCGAGTACACAGCGCATGCACGGTGACTTGCACATCGCTTTAGTGTGTCTGCTTGTAGCAGCGTATTGCCGCTCCGAGCAGGCACCTGTAAAGGCAGCATACAGCGGTCCTTCAGCGGCAGATCTGTAGCGTAATACGCGCTGGCGATCCACTCGTGTGAACGTACCCTTAGGGGTACTCCGGTGGGAGAGAAATGTTTTCAAATTAATTGGTGCCAGAAGGTTATTCCGATTTGTAAATGACTTCTAAATAAAAATCTTACTCCTTAAGTTCTGTCAGGAACTGTCCAGAGCAGGAGCAAATCCCCATAGAAAACCTCTCCTGCTCTGGACAGTTCCTGACATGGACAGAGGTGTCAGCAGAGAGCACTGTGGTCAGACAGAAAAGAAATTCCTGTGGGGCATACAGCAGCTAAGTACTGGAAGGATTAAGATTTTTTAACAGAATAATTAACTAGTTGATTTTAATTTATTTTTTTTTTTTATGTTTCAATCAGAGTACCCCTTTAAACAACTCTTTGTGTCTGCTTTGTCAGGGGATATTAATTTAATACACTAAGCCTCAACAAAAATTGCTCCCCTTCTGTCCTTTCTGTGCATTACACCTATTGATTTCTTTAGCTACCATGCAATGCTTTATTTGTATAGAGTCCCTTTAAATCTCCAAGGTCTTTCCAGACACGTTTCCCTTTCCCTAACATAATATTCTCTATAATAGAACGCTCTTGCTATGAGTCATGTTACACTGTTGACATCTCTGAATATTAATATATAATGTATTCTGTAGCAGTGACATCAGTACATTCCTATGGTCTTCATGTAACACGTAGATATACCTATATAATTATAATGCGCACACACAAGCATGAAGATCAGTAATGTCCTCCCCTCCACCTCCTTTCTCACAATGGGAACAGTTTGTTGACATGGTGGCGTATGACGGTGCAGTTTGTGGAGAGTTTCTTCAGTCTAATGCTACAAAGTGTAAATGTGTTATGGGCCATTTACTTTTAAGTGACTCTTTTTGATGATTTTTGTTGCAGATGACTCTAAAGCAGGTGTGTACAGACATTAACCGCATCAAGAACATGGGACAGCAGGTATACATCGATACAAGAAACAAACCTCAGCCCAAGAGACGGGAGGTGCTAGACAAAGCGGTTCAGAAAGGTGAGCATACCGGACTGCTACCCTCATGGTAAGAGTATGGTAACACTGTGGAATTCTGCACAGGGAACTTTAACATCAGTGGGAATGGGTCTTCCACGAGACCCATTCACACTGCGGAATTCCGCAGCTGAAATTGTTCTGCGCAAAGAAAGAACATGTTCATTCTTTGTGCGGAAGTCCGCAAGTACTGCATAGCTGTCTGCATAGCTGTCAATGGTGACGGCGCAGTGTCCGCTGCCAGGCTGAATCTCTGCTCGCTTAATTCCGCGAGCGGAGATTCAGCGACATATCCGCAGTGTGAATTGTCCACGTGTTTGGCATCTTGATTGGTGCCCCCATAGAAAGCCTATGCCCACTTAATGCCCACCTGGACTATGGAGAAACTTACCATGGGTTGCACATTTTGGCGCAGGGTTATTTTGCTCATCAATGTGCAATTTCTTAATGATCTGGAGGGGAATGACATCTTATTCTATCCTACGTTCTCTTTTTAATTGGGTCGTCTCATGAAGGACACTTCTGCTGGATAAATGGAGAGTGTCTAATTGATGAAGGGAGGTGCTTGCTGATTGGTGGACCATCACCTAGCACAAGGACAGAGTCATGTGTGTCCCACTGGTTGAATAGAGCGATGGTTGGAAATGCGCGGTGTTCAACTCCATTATTTCAGCTATCTTTATATGTTCCATAAAGCAGGGGTCTCCAAACTGTAGAGCTCCAGATGTTGCAAAATTACAACTGCTGTCCGTGGCATGCTGGGAGATGGAGTTTTGAAATATCTGGAGTGCCACAGTTTGGAGTCCACTACCATGGTGTCCTGGGGACTACCGTTTTCATAATCACTGGGGCTTCCCATGTTTGGACACAATCCAATGAGATACTTTTCATTATCCTGTCTATAGATGATTCTTTAGTAAATTCTCTCCATTGTTATTATTTTTTTTTCTTTACTGTTGGTGCCCCTGTTGGTATTCTAAAAATGTGTAACCGCTCCACCTAGTGGTAAATTAGAATAGGAGTATTCATGTAAAGCATATTTATTCATTCATTCATTCATTCATTCTTAAGTATATAATTGTTAAAGTTTAAAAAAAATAGACAGAATCCATCAAGTTCTACCCTTAACCTTGCAATATAAAAGCTATTCCTAGTAAGAAACACCAGATCATCTTACGTCTTGCTAGTCTTCTCTTCCAAGGGCTTTTGTAGGAAAATTACACCTGTTGGTGTATTTGAGCGCAGGTTTTGCTTATTGGGTATGGAGAGTAGGGATCGACCGATTATCGCTTTGGCTGATATTATCGTCTGATAATCGCGATTTTGGACATTATCGGTATCGGCAATTACCTTGCCAATATGCCGATAATGCCCCACCCATTGCCGCCGCAGCCCCCCCATTGCCTCCCCCCATCCCCGGTGTTACAATTACCTGTTCCCGGGGGTCCGGGATCCTTCTGGCTCCTGCGCTGTTGCTGTGCGCTGCGTAATGACGAGTGACGTACCCAATGCGACGTTACCGTCAGTACGCACAGTGACAGCGCAGGACGCCGATGGAGCCAGAAGGATCGCGGACCCCCAGGAACAGGTAATTATGACACCGGGGATGGGGGGAGGCGATGGGGCAACGGCGGTATGTGGGCAGAGGATGGGGGAGGCAATGGGGCAGCGGCGGCGGTATGTGGGCAGAGGCGGCAGTATGTGGGCAGGGGATGGGGGAGGGGGAGGCGATGGGGCAACTCTGGTTGTTAGACCCATGACAGGCAGGTGGAGAGAAGCGGGCAGCGGCGGCGGTCTCTGGCACCTCAAAAGCCGCTGCAGTTAATTGATGATTTAAAGCACCCACTTTAATTTGTTGATCTGCAACGGCTTCTGCCTCGCCGTGGGGGGGGGGGGGGGGGGGGGCTGTTTCAAATAGCCAATAACTTATACCGAAATATCGGTATAAGTTATCGGCTATCTGCATGAAAGGTGACAGATTATCGGTATCGGCCCTAAAAAATCAATATCGATCGATCCCTAATGGAGAGACAGCGAGAAGGGTCAGGATATGATAAAAAAAAAAAATGTAAATTTATAATATACTAGTTGGCTAGGTAATGAGGAATGGATGACTTGATCATATGATTTATTCTTCTTTTTTTTTGTGTGCAGCCAAACCTCATCAAAACACTTTCTTAAGACCTAATCAGGAGAATGTGATAGTGGACAGACAAGCAGCGTCATCATGCGACGCCTCCAGGAAGGGACAGCACATCCCCTCCTACCAGCAGATCAATTGTGTGGACAGTATTATTAGGTAAGTGGTGTTTCCAGCATTTTACTGATTTTATAGGTTATAGGTTGTCCTATCCGCAGAATAGAGCAGTGGTCTACAAACTGGGGACCACCAGATATTGCAAAACTACAACTTTCAGCGTGCCCGGACACCGATCTTTATATATGCAAATCAAAGTCACCTGGGGGAGTCCAAATGTCAGCCTATTAAGCTTGTTATAAGGTTGTGTAACAGCAAGATTGTTTACGGTCTCCATTAGAAACCATCAAAGTGGTGATTAAGGCTCTGTGCCGCATTACCGGCTGTAACTTCGAGCCTGTCAAATATACATAATGGGACTCCACCAGCAGAATAGTGAGTACAGCTCTGGGGTATAATACAGGATATAACTCAGGATCAGTATAGGATCAGTAATGTAATGTATGTACACAATGACCTCACCAGCAGAATAGTGAGTACAGCTCTGGAGTATAATACAGGATATAACTCAGGATCAGTACAGGATAAGTAATGTAATGTATGTACACAGTGACCTCACCAGCAGAATAGTGAGTACAGCTCTGGAGTATAATACAGGATATAACTCAGGATCAGTACAGGATAAGTAATGTAATGTATGTACACAGTGACCTCACCAGCAGAATAGTGAGTGCAGCTCTGGAGTATAATACAGGATATAACTCAGGATCAGTATAGGATCAGTAATGTAATGTATGTACACAGTGACCTCACCAGCAGAATAGTGAGTACAGCTCTGGAGTATAATACAAGATATAACTCAGGATCAGTACAGGATAAGTAATGTAATGTATATACACAGTGACCTCACCAGCAGAATAGTGAGTACAGCTCTGGAATATAATACAAGATATAACTCAGGATCAGTACAGGATAAGTAATGTAATGTATAAACACAGTGACCTCACCAGCAGAATAGTGAGTACAGCTCTGGAATATAATACAAGATATAACTCAGGATCAGTACAGGATAAGTAATGTAATGTATATACACAGTGACCTCACCAGCAGAATAGTGAGTACAGCTCTGGAGTAGTGATGTATTAAATGTAGATATATAACTTATGTAATGCCTCCATTGTTCCTCTCTTTGCAGGTATTTGGAGAGCTACAACATCCCAGCTTTAAAGAGGAAGTGTGAGTCCTCCACCAATACCACCTCCTCCTCCGAAGACGACAAACAGGGTGTCCCTGGACAGAACGACTTGGAGACATTGGAAGGTAAAAATCTTCCTGGTTTGGGGGGATATGAGCAGCTGCCTTCATTAGGAACACCAACTTGAATTTTATTTTGACTTCCACAAAAGTTGCCAATAACATTCACACATATATATGTAAATGTTTCAGGATCTTGTCAGAACAGAAGATAGTTGTGACTGGGGGGGAAGATATTTTCCTACACACAGCAGACTTCCTGTCCAGTAAGGAACCTGCAGTCAGCCATAGCCTGAAGCTGAGGAACTCTGAACAATCTCTGCACAGCAAATGTGTTACACAATGGAAAGCGTGCAGCTCTGTTCTGGACAATATCATGTATATCGCTGTGAATGTTAACAGCTTTATGGAACTCACGATTATAGGAAAATATCAGGAACCTTTTATTCCAGTAACCAACTTATCCTCAATGCACATTTCTCTGTAGAGGTTTTAGCGTCAGCTCCTCTGAGATAGAAGAAGAAAATATCTAGTATATATAAATTCTTTAGTAATCATCTTCTGTTAATTCATTCAATGAAAACAAATTATATTTGCCCATTTTTTAAGTATCTGCATTTCAGTGATCACCCAGCTTTCCCAGGGTCCTGAAGTTTGAGGGCATGCTGGTGTGAGTAAGGTTAGCAGAGCATGTTAGGGGTTGTAGTTTTGCAGCAACTTAGAAGCCACTAGTCAGAGGGCTGTCACATCATGCTGGGAAATGTAATTTTGCAACAGCTGGAGAGCTACCGGTTAGAGAAAGCTTTCAGGGCATGCTGGGAATTGTAGTTTTGCAACAGATAAAGAGCCACAATGCGGGAAAGCCCGGTGTAGAGATGCATTACTTCTCCTATATCACTGTACTTTAGGAAAGCAGAATGACAATAGATGCAGCTGCTAGTTCAATTTTCACATGTGGTGTCACACAACCTTTCTATTAAAAATAAATAAATAAATGGTTCAATATTATAGCAACTTGACCTTATACTTTTTTTGGGGGGGGGGGGAGGGAAGGCTTTTTTAAACTTATTTTTTGGTTAATTTTTTTTTTACATGTTTTTAGCCGATTATGATGAAGTTGCCTAATCCTCATGTCTCCTTTCTCGTTCGGCTCCATTGGGGGACACAGAGATTGGGGGACACACGTGGGTATATCTTGCTGACGATAGGCAACAAAAAGAGAGTCTGCCCCTCCTGGCAGAATATACCCCGCCTACAGACTCTGAGCTACCAGTTTTAGCTTAATGTCCATAGGAGGCAGACACAGGTCTAGAGTTCTCCAGACCTGGTCTTTTACTTTTACATTTTTTAGTTCAGGGAAGTGTATTTAGCTATTTTTTTTCTCTCTCTTTTTTTTATTTTTTATTTCCTTGATTTTAGGTGGGGGTTCAGGAGCATGGCGCTCACTGTTCCCCCATATGCGATGAAGGGGCACAGGCATACAATTATGCACTGTCAACCCCTTCAAATTCTTTTCGGGTGGGAGGTCGTTTGTCCCTGTTCCGTGACATTTGGATTGCCCAATTGCAGGACTCTCGGGTCCGAGATGTCGTTTTTCGACGGCTATCTGATTTTTTTTATCCCGACCTCCTCATTCTCCTTCCTTGGCAGCGGCTTTTTGGGTTGCACTTCGGACCCTTCTCGCTCAGGGAGTGATCGTCCCAGTTTTTTCAGGGTTCTATTCAAACCTGTTCTCCGTCACCAAAAAAGGGAGTTCCGTCCATCCGATCCTGGATCTGAAGCTCCTCAACTGCCACCTACTCCTGCATCATTTCCGTATGGAGTCACTCCATTTAGTGGTGTCATTCATCGATCAAGGGGAGTTTCTTTCCTCAGTGGATATCCGAGACTTCACATACCGGTTTTTTCTTGCTCATTAGTGCGATCTCAGTTTCGCCATTCTGGAGGGCCATTTTCAGTCTGTGGCCCTTCCTTTTGCCCTGGCCATGGCCCCAAGGGTCTTCACCAAGGTCCTGGCAGTGGCGATCGTCATCCTGCGTGATCCCCTACCTGGACGACCTACTGATAAAGACTCCAACCAGGTACCAGAATCAGGAGTCTCCTTCTCACTCTTCAGACTTTGTCCCATTTCAGCTGGGTGGTCAAAGAGGAAAAGTCCTACCTTATTCTGCCCCAGTCTCTGATCTCCCTGGGACTCAAAGTCAACACGGTGACCGCCCGGGTTCGGCTCCTGCTGGACAAGCGCCGCTCTTTGTCAACAGGAGTTTTGTCTTCTCCGGCGTCCTGTTCCAGTTTCCATTAAGTTCTGCATGGAAGTCCTAGGCAAGATGGTGGTGGCCATGGAGGCCGTACCCTTCACCCAGTTTCATTGTCTTCCTCTTCAACTTACTCTTCTGTCCTAGTGGGACAAGTCACCACTTTCCCTCGATAGCAGGATAATTCTTCCCCCCCCCCCCAGGATTCGCCAGTCCCTCCTGTGGTGGCTTCAGTCTCCTCTTCTTTGACAGGGACCATCTTTCCTGGCCCTCCACTGGCAGGTCATTACGACGGATGCCAGTCTTAGCGGTTGGGGAGTGGTTCATGGATCGGATGGTCCAGGCCCTTTGGTCCTCCCAGGAAGCTCTTCTACCCATCAACATCCTGGAACTTTGGGCAATTTACCTTTGCCTCCTCTATTGGGAGCGACTTCTTCCAGATCGTCCTGTTCGTGTCCAGTTGGACAACTCCACGGCTGTGGTATATGTCAATTGCCTGGGCGACACTCGCAGCCCCCGCGGTCTCCAGGATCCTGCTCAGGGCAGAACTCAGAGTTCCCTCCATCTCGGCGATTCACATACCGGGGGTGGACAATTGGGAGGTGGACTTCCTCGGTTGCTTCTCGGCCAACCCCGCCGAGTGGTCTCTTCATCCAGAGGTGTTTGCGGAAATCTGCAACCTCTTGGGCACTCCGGACGTGTCATTCTCATGTCTCTGGACTGGCCCAGGTGCGTGTTGTACACTAACGTTGTTCGCCTAGTGGCCGATGTACCACTGCACCTCTCAGTTCGTCCCGACCTGCTCTGGGTCCCCATTTGCCACCACAATTTACTGTCACTGCATTTGATGGCGTGGCGGTTGAAACTGTGGTTCTAAGGGCCAGGGGGTTCTCTCCCCAGGTGATCCGCACAATGATCAGGGCACGCAAGTCTTCCTCTGCGAAGGTACTTGGCGGTCCTACTTTCGATGGTGTGAGTCTCAATCCTTCTCACCAGTTGTTTTCTCCCTTCCACGCCTTCTTTCCTTTTTGCAGTCTGGGCTGAAACAACGCTTGGTTCTCAGTTCCCTTAAGGGTCAGGTGTCTGCTCTTTCCATTCTCTTTCAGCGCTCCCTTTTGTCTGACCTTCACATACCCACTTTTCTGTAAGGCGTAGCTCATGCGGCTCTGCCATATAGGTCCCCTACTCTCCCGTGGGATCTGAATCTGGTTCTCAGTGCTTTGCAGAGTACTCCCTTCGAGCCTCTCCAGGACATTTCTCTGCGCTTCCTTTCCTGGAAGGTGGCCTTCCTCATTGCGGTCACTTCCATCCGGAGAGTTTCAGAGCTGGCGGCTCTCTCCTGTCATTCCCCCTACCTGGTCTTGC